>NC_090654.1:77998119-78285619 GCF_040937935.1 Hyperolius riggenbachi
AGAATCCATGGATGGCAGGCTTTTGAGTGTCCTTGCAAAGAAAGGTGGCTATATTGGTCACTGATTTGTTTTTGAATGTCAGAAATGTATATTTGTGAATGTTGAGATGTTATATTGGTTTCACTGGTGAAAATAAATAATTGAAATGGGTATATATTTGTTTTTTGTTAAGTTGCCTAATAATTATGCACAGTTATAGTCACCTGCACACACAGATATCCCCCTAAAATAGCTAAAACTAAAAACGAACTAAAAACTACTTTCAAAAATATTCAGCTTTAATATTGAGTTTTTTGGGTTCATTGAGAACATGGTTGTTGTTCAATAATAAAATTATTCCTCAAAAATACAACTTGCCTAATAATTCTGCACTCCCTGTATATATATGCCTCCTCAGAAGCGGGTGGTGTTCCCGTGAGGTGCACTAAGGTCTTGACCTGGTGTCCCTGTTTCCTCTCCTGCCACACTTCTTGTAAGTCCAGCGCTTGCACTTTGTGACTTTTTTCTCCTGCTCTTCTGTGCATTTCTCGCACTTTTTTGCACTATCATTGCCAATTTTTTCTACATATATGTTATTGTTCATGCCATTGCACTTTGTTTGCACTATTTGGATGCACCTTATAGATCATTGCTCATATACAGGTACCACACTAATGGTTCATTCCATGTATTACATTTTTTATTGCATTTGCACTATTTTTTATATTTGTTGGTACCAATATATTGCAATGATTATTCTTGCAGGTTGTAAAAGGTTTTTCTGCACATCAGTTTATTGGAGAATTTATCTATCTTTATATTTCATATTACCTGTCATGCTGTGACTTTAAGATATTATATATATATATATATATATATATATTTTTTTTTTTATTATTATTTTTTTTTTTTTTTTTGTGGCATAGAGAGGATAGCCATTTGTTAATTGCCTATAATATTGTTCCCTTACTTTTGGGTCACTATATATACATACATGTATACTATTACTGGGACCCCAGAATCATGTTGTTTTTATATATTTTTTATCCTTTTGATGTTCCAATAGAGATGACTTTATATACATTTTTCATACATTGTCTAGTGTGGTGCTTTTAGGGCTACCCTTTTCTTCTTGTTGATTGCAGTATTTATGCATAGGAGTGTCTGCACAGAGGTGTCTTGGAAGTGCAGGAGGAACCACGTTTGTGCCTAGATTACTCCACGCTGCTCTGTATGCTTTACACTTGTAAGCCACAGGCTGCAGAAGCTCTTGGAGCCAGGAGCTGGCTCAGTTTGTGTGAGGGGTAATGGCTGGGAGAAACTCCACTCTGCTCTGCGTGTCAGCTCCTGGCTCCTGGAAAGACCAGGTCCCCAGTTCTGAGTGGGACAAAAGCTCTTCAGCCGACCAACCCATATGGGCTAATTGGCAAGAATCTCAGGTGAGATTATTCCTCGGTTGGCTAACCAGTTTTCTCAAATTGTCTATTGAGTGCGCTCTTCCCCTCTTCCCCCCCCCCCCCCCCTTGTCCTTTACAGACAGGATAAGCAGGAGAGTCCGGCAACTGTATTATTTTAACAGGAAAAATCAATATCCTTCTCAGTTTAGGTTCCCTTTAAGGGGCAAGACCCACAGAAGATACTGAATGGCTGTGACCTTCAGGTTCTCTGGTTGAACTGCATTAATAACAGACACAAATTCTGAAGTGAAAACCACTCCAAGGGCTCAGAAGTACTTCCGAAAAACACTGTGTGAATGCAGAGATGGAGTAAGATGTAATGGGGCCCTAGGCAAGGTAGTAGATTTGGAGCCCCTTTGTGGTGCTTTTGGTAAGCTGAAGTGGAGAGAGGTCAGAGAAGGTGGCAGTTGGGCCCCTTGATACCCTCTAGGCCCCAGGCAACTGCCTAGGTTGCCTGGTGGATGATCCTACTTTGAGTTTGCTGCAGGAATCTAGCATAAAAACATACCTATGCAAATCTACGGCAAGTGAAATGGTCCATATGGTTATCCATTGGTGAGGTCAGAGTGATAAAAAACAGGGTCACAGGAAGATATCACTACTAATGCTAGCCAGACCTTTCCAAAATACCAGCTATAGACAGTAAAAAAAAATCCCCTTTAAATTATGTCATTTTAAAGTGGTAAACTGGTTGGACTCGATGGACATATGTCTTTTTTTTCAACCCAAGTAGCTATGTAAGTGCTGAGGAAGGACCATGTGATTGAGCCCAACAAAAATAAGCCCTTGATTGGTTGCTGAAAGACACACATTTCTCTGCCGAGAGCCTATCTGGTATCTTCTCTCACCTAAAACGTATACTAAAGTTTAAACACGAATAGTTGACAGTGATAAAAAGCATAAAACTGCTCGTTGCTGCCATAAAAAAAAAAAATAGAAAAAAAAAAGAAAGAAAAAAATAATGCTTATTTGAAAAACAGGCCTAATTTACTGGAGAACGTGGCTGTTTCTCAGAGACCCTGTGAACTGTTAATTAAATTTGCCATTAAAAATTAAATGATCTGAATAAGTAGGTGAGAGGCGTCTTTTCTCTGCGAGCTTCATAAATCAAATTGTTTCCCTTTTTTTAATCTATTGCTACCCTAGCAATTTTCATCTTTCATAGTGTCTGATTTCTCAGAGGAACTGTGTTTCTGACATCAGAAAAAAAGAGAGAAAGAGGGGGGGAAGAATGTAATTAATTGACTTTGGCAAATGTAAAGATCATTTAATTTTGTTGTGCAGGGAGTACGTCTGTTAGGCGATGATCCATAGAGGGGTAACAAGGATCATAACAAAGCAAAATTTGGGCGCACCATGCGTTGCCAAAGGCCACAATGTGAATTACGGCTATAGCGGCGCTCAGACAGTAATTTGGGTGCCGTCAAGTGACGAAGCACAAATTACTTTAAAAGCAGTGTATTTTGGCCAATTATGTCTTTACACACGAGTCCATGGCGTCCTGGAAATAGTGATTAACACTACTAGGACTTTTGCAGAAGCAGGGTGAGCAATTTTCAGCTTCACCCGGCATCCAAATTTCCTGGCGCCGTTTTTACATGTATGCGACAAGGATTGCACAAGATAGTGCAGGCAGAATTGGGTTGGCGTTGGTTAAATCTCATGGATGAAGGGCTTGACCACATGTGGCTGACCATGGCAAATTCCCACTTAAATACATTATTACATCCACAGTGGTAACACTAAGCAATACTTTAAATGCACTGCTAACAAAACAAAACCTGAGTAAGGCCTCTTGCACACTGCAAGCAAATCAGATTCAGATTCAGATTTTTAATCTGTTTTTACATCCGATTCCGATTCAGATTTTTAATCTTAACTGCATGCTGCGTTTTTTGATCCGTTTTTCTGTTGAATGTATTCAAGGAAAATCGGAAACGGAATCGGAATCGGAATCGGAAACGGAATCGGAATCGGAAAACGGATTTGCAGTGTGCAGGGAGCCTTACAAATCACTGCCAACACTGGGCAGATTTTTTTTTAAGCCTAAATCCAGAAATAAAAATGAATTTAAAAATAATTGTTGTGCAAAAAGTCAACAACCCCATTAGGGTTTTTGCTCTTGAGGGGTAACTCAGAATTTTAAATGCTTTGTAAATGAATTGCTAATACATAAAATGCTCTCTTCACATGAGATGCTCCCTGCACCTAAATTGCTGACTGCACCTGACATGCTCCCTGCACCTGACATGCTCCCTGCACCTGACATGCTCCCTGCACCTGACATGCTCCCTGCACCTGACATGCTCCCTGCACCTGACATACTCCCTGCACCTGACATGCGTCCTGCACCTGACATGCGTCCTGCACCTGACATGCGTCCTGCACCTGACATGCGTCCTGCACCAGAGGAGCTCCTGCACCTAAGATGTTCCCTGCACCTGAGGATCTTAAAGTCCAACATCACCACTAGAGATAATTACACTTTTAAAACCAAACTCAAGAAACAAAAATGAATTAAAATGAGTGTATAAGAAGACTAAACCCCTTTCGGGTTTCAGCTCTGGTGTGTGTCCCCAGGGTGAAAATTTTCCTTCACACCTTGTCCTGAAAATAAGTGAGTAAATCTCAGCACCATGTACAAGCACAGCAAAAGATACAAATTCTATTTATTTTATTTTTTAGAGTAAGCTGGAGTTAGAATGTCATATTCTTTTCATATTTCATGTTGTTGCAACCTGCATGGACCTTTAGCTTTAAACAAAAGGTTTGAGTTTAAAACCAGTTCAAGACTGCAATAGTTGAGATCTGCATCCTGTTAGGGAGCTGCCATCCCCACCAGGGCATAGGGATTACTACAGTCCTACGAAATTGCAATTTTTTTGTAGTCTGATACTATAGACGTTTCTATAGGACTTGCCTGATCAAGGAGGAGGGGCGGAGGGGACGGCAGTAGCACTCACCACTGTGCCACCATTAAGCCAGCAGCAGCCAAAAATTACAAGCCACCACTGTGCCAGCAGCAGCAGAAACAGCCATTGATAAACAGCCACCACTATGCCAGCAGCAGCCACTAACCAGGAGTTGTCACTAATGCAGCAGCAGTAAAAGCCACTCACTAAAGGGCACTACTATGCAACCAGCAGCAGCCACTCACTAGCAGCCACCACTATGGTAGCAGTAGCAGCCACCACTATGCCACCAGCAGCAGCCACTCACTAGCAGCAGGCAAATAGCAAACAAGCCTAGTTAAAATCAGGATCAGGCAGAAGTAATCAATGAGAGCAGTGGACAAGGCAAGATCAGGCAGTCCAGGACAGAATCAGGAAGAGCACACAAGTATAGTAGCTGACAAGGAGACACCACATTTGCTGCCAGAAGAAAGGAGACACAGATTGCTTCCAGAAAGAAGGAGACAGAGCATTGGCTGCTGGAAGAAAGAAGACATTGCATTGGCTACCAGGATGAGGGAGACAGCATTGGCTTCCAGTAGGAAGGAGATACTGCACTGGCTTCCAGTAGGAAGGAGATACTGCACTGGCTTCCAGTAGGAAGGAGATACTGCACTGGCTTCCAGTAGGAAGGAGATACTGCACTGGCTTCCAGTAGAAAGGAGACACTGCCAAGAGAAGGGTGATTTCAGTACATTACTGGTGCATAGGAAACTACTTATGTGGATGCACACCAGCACATACTTTGCAAAGTGCAGCTACACTTGAGGCCCCTTTCACACTGGGGTGGTGTGGTGCGGCATTCTACCGCATTCCTTCCTACCGCAAGGTAATGTAACTCTATGGGTTAAATCACATTGCCAGCGGTGCACTGCGCCGGAAGTCGCCTATCTAACACAAGTGCATACCTACGTTACTGTGTGGGACCTATGGCATTCTGCAGCGGAACGGAAGTCATATACCGTATATACTCGCAAGGAAGCCGACCCGCATGTAAGCCGACCCCCCAACTTTCACCTGAAAAAAACAGGTAAAAATGATTGACCCCCATATAAGTCGGGGGTAGGAAATGCTGGCCGCCTTATTCCCCTAGTGTGTCCCAGTATAGCTAGTATAGTGCCCAGTATCGCTAGTAAAGTGCCCCAGTTTAGCCAGTATAGTGCTCAGTATAGCTAGTATAGTGCTCAGTATAGCTAGTATAGTGCTCAGTATAGCTAGTATAGTGCTCAGTATAGCTAGTAAAGTGCCCCAGTTTAGCTAGTATAGTGCTCAGTTTAGCTAGTATAGTGCTCAGTATAGCTAGTATAGTGCTCAGTATAGCTAGTGAAGTGCCCCAGTTTAGCTAGTATAGTGCTCAGTATAGCTAGCATAGTGCCCCAGTATAGCTAGCATAGTGCCCCAGTATAACTAGCATAGTGCCCCAGTATAGCTAGCATAGTGCCCCAGTATAGTCAGTATAGTGCTCAGTATAGCTAGTAAAGTGCCCCAGTTTAGCTAGTATAGTGCTCAGTTTAGCTAGTATAGTGCTCAGTATAGCTAATATAGTGCTCAGTATAGCTAGTATAGTGCTCAGTATAGCTAGTATAGTGCTCAGTATAGCTAGTGAAGTGCCCCAGTTTAGCTAGTATAGTGCTCAGTATAGCTAGTATAGTGCCCCAGTATAGCTAGCATAGTGCCCCAGTATGGGTGGGTGGGTAGGTAGTTAGTGCCCCTCCCCGCTCCCCCCGCGGCCGCCGCTGCTATTACCTTAGGCGGCGCCGCTTCCTCTATCCCCATCCTGCTCCGGTAACTAACTACTTCATAGCAGCGCCCCCCTCGCTGCTGTGATGACGGAGGAAACCATAGAGAGCGGCTTCCTGTAGCGGCGATGCCGTTACTATGGGAACCGCTCTCTATGGTTTCCTCCGTCATCACAGCAGCGGGGGGCGCGCTGCTGTGAAGTAGTTAGTTATCGGAGCAGGACGGGGATAGAGGAAGCGGCGCCGCCTAAGGTAATAGTAGCGGCGGCCGCGGGGGGAGAGGAGAGGGGCACCACCTACCCACCCACCTACCCATGACTCGCAAGCAAGCCGACCCCCCAACTTTTGGGCCACTTTTGGGGGGTGAAAAATTCGGCTTGCTTGCGAGTATATACGGTAAGTCTATGGCGACATAGGAATTTTAAAAAATGTATGCTGTGTTGTTGCGGCACGCATGCCCGAAAGCATATTTTTACAATATGCTTCTGTGCACTTCTGTATTTCCGAAACAGGAAGTGAGCAGAACTCACCGTCACTTCCTGTTTGGCTGTCAGCCAAAAGGGGATTACCACATACTAGCCCCAACACAAACATGTACAACCAGCTGCACATGCACATGATTACATGCCTGTGAATGGGACAGCTACCACCAGAGGTAACATGACAGCAGTATACTCGCATTAATTACTGTTTGTTAGCTCTGTTTTAAAACAAAGATGTTTGATTCACATTATTTACACCAAGAAATGACTCATCCTTACTCAGCATATGCTGAAGTGCTGGTAAGAGCCGCAGTGATGACAAGCAATGCACACAAACAAAAGTGGAGGCCGGAGTAGCCAGTTTACTAACAAAATACCTTTCCACTGAAAATTTCCAGCTTCTGAAAATAACAGTGCCTTGGGATCGGCAATGTAATTGCGGTTCTTCGTTCCCACTGATGAGATAACATTTTTATGCAAATGTAGCGCCTGCTACATTTTTTTCTGAGTTTGAGTTAAAGTTAATGGGCAGCACGGTAGTGTAGTGGTTAGCACTTTTGCCTTTCAGGCCCTGGGTCCCTGATTCGAATCCCAGCCAGGGCACTATCTGCAAGGAGTTTGTATGTTCTCCCCGTGTCTGTGTGGGTTTCCTCTGGGCACTCCGGTTTGCTCCCACATCCCCAAAACATAAAGATAAGTTAATTGGCTTCCCCCTAAATTGGCTCTAGACTATGATAGATACACTACACAATACATACATAGATAAATGACTATGGTAGGGACTAGACGGGGAGCCCCTCTGAGGGACAGTTAAGGTAGCCATGCAGTGGTCGATTTGCCATCAGATTCGACCAACAGACAGATCCCTATCTGATCGAATCTGATCAGAGAAGGATCGTATGGCTACCTTTACTGTAAACAGATTGAGAACCGATTTCAGCCTGAAACCGTTCACAATCTGTGGTGGTGCTGCCGCCGCTTTCCCCCATCCCGCATACATTACCTGCTCCGCCGGCGCGACTCCCGGGTCTCCGCTGTCTTCTCCGCTCTGGTCTGCTCTGGTCTCCGGCATGCTTCCCTTCTTCCTGTCTGGGGGAAGTTTAAACAGTAGAGCGCCCTCTACTGTTTAAACTTCCTGCCGGGACAGAAAGAAGGGAAGCATGCTGGAGACCAGACCAGACCAGAGCGGAGAAGACAGCGGAGACCCGGGAGTCGCGCCGGCGGAGCAGGTAATGTATTGCAGCTCTATTGTGTCGGTCGTCGGGCACTCGAACGCCGCTAGCGATGCGCTCTTTACCCGCGGGCGATCGGCGGTTATTTTCCGCACGGCGCGATCGACGGGATCGGACGGAATGGATCGAAATTCGGCGTGCAGCGCGAACGATTCGGCAGCAGATTCGATCCCAGTGATCGTATCTGCTGTCGAAACAGCCGCAAATTGGGCCAGTGTATGGCCAGCTTTAGTGACAAGACAATATACTCTGTACAGCGCTGCATAAGTTGTCGGCTCTATATAAATACTAAAGAGGAACTCCAGTGAACATTTTACTGTTGGCAGGTGATATAGCTGCTGCATGGTTTTTCGAAGTTGGAAACAGCTGTAAACAGCTATTTTCCACAATGCAGCAAGGTTCACAGACAGGAAACTGCCAAAAGTTCGAACTTTTCTTGTGGGAGGGGTTTCTTGTGGGAGGGGTTTCACCACTATATCAGTCATACAGCGCCCCCTGATGGTCTGTTTGTGAAAAGGAATAGATTTCTCATATAAAAGGGGGTATCAGCTACTGATTGGGATAAAGTTCAATTTTTGGTCAGAGTTTCTCTTTAAAGAGAATCTGTATTGTTAAAATCGCTCAAAAGTAAACATACCAGTGCGTTAGGGGACATCTCCTATTACCCTCCGTCACAATTAAAGTGGTTAAAAACAGTTTTAAAAAGTTTGTTTGTAAACAAACAAAATGGCCACCAAAACAGGAAGTAGGTGGATGTACAGTATGTCCACACATAGAAAAATACATCCATACACAAGCAGGCTGTATACAGCATTCCTTTTGAATTTCAAGAGATCATTTGTGTGTTTCTTTCCCCCATGCACTGAAGTTTCAGGCTGCTCTTTTCTTCCTGCAAACAGCTTTGCCCTTGTCTGTAATTCCTCAGTATGTGAAAGCCCAGCCAGCTCCGAGGACGATTTATCCAGCTTGTAAAAGATAAGAGAGAAGAGAGAAGCTGCTCTAATCTAAATAACACACAGACAGTGTGCAGAGAGGGGCCTGGAAGGGTGAGTTCATAGCAGAACCACAACACTGAAGAACTTGGCAGCCTTCCAGACACAGGCCGACAAGTCTGACAGGGGAAAGATACATTGATTTATTACAGAGACAGTGATAGTATAAAGTGCTGCAGTAAGCCAGAACACATTAGAATAGCTTTTGGAACTTGTAGGATGATAAAAAACAGGATGCAATTTTTGTTACGGAGTCTCTTTAAAGAGTATCTGTACAGATAAAAAAACTTCCCTGGGGGGTACTCCTCTCAGGAGGTGGAAGCCTCTGGATCCTATCAAGGCTTCCCCCGTCATCCTCCATCCCATGACGGCAGCGATAGAGCTCCCCAAACGGCGGGAATGTAAATATTTACCTTCCTGGCTCCAGCGCAGGCGCAGTAGCAGCTCTCAGCTCAGAAATAGCCGATTCCAGTTGACCGAGATTGTCTATTTCCGAGCGGAGAGCCGCAACAGCACCCCCGCTGGAACAGGAAAATGTAAATATTGCACAGCCTGACAAATTGTCAGCTGTGCTTTCTGTGGGCCAGGTTGAGACCACCGTGGGATGAAGGAGGACGGGGGAAGCCTCGATAGGATCCAGAGGATTCCCCCTCCCAAGGTGAGTACCCACCAGGGGCATTTCGTTTTTCTGTACAGTCTCTTTAAATAAATAAAAAAAATGGGAGAGGCAGATAATCCCACAGTAAATCTGCTGTTATGTGATTTTCTTGTGATTCCCCTGTATAAAATATTTTTTATCTTTGAAACGTCAGAAAATCACAACTGTGATTGCACGAAAAACATGTGACTAAAGAAGGAATTGCACTGCAGCGTGTTTGTAATTTCCAATGGCAAGGAGCCCTAAGGCCGGGTTGACGCTGAATCAGTTGTTCTTAGTTATAACGCAATAGACAAGACAAGATAAATAACA
This sequence comes from Hyperolius riggenbachi, assembly GCF_040937935.1. Classification (NCBI taxonomy): domain Eukaryota; kingdom Metazoa; phylum Chordata; class Amphibia; order Anura; family Hyperoliidae; genus Hyperolius; species Hyperolius riggenbachi. Next base: position 78,007,922 of record NC_090654.1, read on the forward strand.
TTTATATTGCACTTTCCACCTGGCGGACTCACAGCGCCACAGCAGCAGCCACTAGGGCGTGCTCTATAGGTAGTAGCTGTGTTAGGGAGTATTGCCCAAGGACTCCTTACTGAATAGGTGCTGGCTTACTGAATAGGTGCTAGATTTGAACCCAGGTCCCCTATGTCAGAGGGAGACCCCTTAACACTATCCAGCCAGCAAGTGATCGGAAAGAATTTCCCATGTTTCCCTATGAGTGGATTTACATCTCTGTTATAGTGCATAGAAGAAAACCTTCCCATCAAGAAACATGAAAAATTCCTTCTTATCAGTTTTCTGTTGTGTAACAGCTGACAGCAAATGATTCAGTTTAAATCCAGCTTAAAGGTGGCCATTAAGAATCCAATTTCCTAAACATCCAATCATTCAGGCCCCCAATGGAGGGAAAAATGACCAAAACAAAAGAATTATTAAAACACAATGGGCTTGATTCACAAAGCGGTGTTAACTGTTTAGCACGGGTGTGCTAAACAGTTAGCACGTGAAGTGCCATTTGCGGACTTTTGCGCACGCAAAGTGCCGCGATTCGCGCGATCGCGGACTTTTGTGCGCGCAAATGTCCGTGATCGCGCGAATCGCGGCACTTTGCGCGCGCAAAAGTCCGCGAACGGCACTTCACGTGCTAACTGTTTAGCACACCCGTGCTAAACAGTTAGCACCGCTTTGTGAATCAAGCCCAATGTAATCAATGTAAAGATCACTAAAATAATCCTTCAACGCTAATCGGTACCATTAATGGCACCCAATCCATCGGGGAAGCATTAGCGAGATTGTACCATTAATACACACCTTTAAAGGGAAGGTTCAGGGAGGGTATTAAAAAAATAAAAATCAATTTCCACTTACCTGGGGCTTCCTCCAGCCCGTGGCAGGCAGGAGGTGCCCTCGCCGCCGCTCCGCAGGCTCCCGGTGGTCTCCGGTGGCCAACCCGACCTGGCCAGGCCTTCTGCCAGGTCAAGCTCTTCTGCGCTCCAAGGCCCGGCACTTCTGCGTCCCACGCGGGCGCGCTGACGTCATCGGACGTCCTCCGGGCTGTACTGCGCAGGCGCAGTAGTTCTGCGCCTGCGCAGTACAGCCCGGAGGACGTCCGATGACGTCAGCACGCCCGCGTGGGACGCAGAAGTGCCGGGCCTTGGAGCGCAGAAGAGCCCGACCTGGCAGCCGGCCTGGCCAGGTCGGGTCGGCCACCGGAGACCACCGGGAGCTTGCGGAGCGGCGGCGAGGGCACCTCCTGCCTGCCACGGGCTGGAGGAAGCCCCAGGTAAGTGGAAATTGATTTTTATTTTTTCAATACCCTCCCTGAACCTTCCCTTTAAAATCGTACTGTACCATGTACATTGCATTATTAATAAGAGTCCCTCTTTAAAAAGCTCTCACTATAAGTACACTAACACTTGAAGCAGCTTTTCCCTCTTTTTGCAGAGCTGCTGCTGTTTGGATTCCAGCTCTAGGCTTGAATCAGAACCTTAATGGATACCCGGGGTGTATCATGTGACATGATGAGATAGATATGTGTATATTCAGTGCCTAGCACACAAATAATGTTAAAGTGGCAGTTCCTGTCTGAGTCAGGACTGAGTCAGACTACAGTGTGACCCTCACTGATAATAAATTACAACTATAAGACACTTTCCTAGCAGAAAATGGCTTCTGAGAGCAGGAAAGAGATAAAAAGGGTCAATAGTTCATAGATTTTTTACCTCTGGCATACTTCAATGAATGTGTCATTGAGCAAAAACAATACAACAGTAAAACGTAAATTTAAATATAAAATAAAACAGTGGAATATCTTAAAAAGTCATTTTTAGGAGGAGGGGGATAGATAAAATTGTTTATTTTCACCTCGGGTGTCCTTTAAATGCCATCAGCTCCAGAGAATGTTTCCACACTCCAGAGCTCAGCTGAATTCAGGTTCAGCTCTAGGACTTTCTGGCTTCTCTCCAGCTTCAGAGCCTCTCTAAAAAAATGAACTGACAAACTAGAGCCAGCTCAAAACACAAAAGCTGTGACAACACTATTATTATTATTTATTAGATTTATATAGCGCCAACATATTACGCAGCGCTGTACAATAAATAAGGTTACAGACAATGATAACAGGGGTGACAGAACAATACAGGTAATAGACAATAGATACAACAATACAGGTAATAGCAAAAAGATACACAACACAATGCAGACAGTAGTACAATGCCAGATCATAAACTGGAGTGGTAGTGGTAACAAGTTCCAAATTCTGGGTAAAGTGCACACAGTCAAGTATGATACACAAGGGGAGAGGGCCCTGCCAAAGGCTTACAATCTAGAGGGAGGGGTTGGTGACACAAAAGGAGGGGGTGCAGCAAGAAGTTATTGGCAGAAAGGATTAGGGCAGTGTTGAATTGATGTAGGCCTCCTTGAAGAGGTGAGTTTTGAGTGCTTTTTTGAAGGTGTTGAAGGTGGGAGCGAGCCTAATGGGCAGTGGGAGAGAGTTCCACAGGATGGGGGCAGCTCTAGTGAAGTCCTGCAGTCGTGCATGGGAGTGCGAGATGCGTGGGGTGGTTAAGAGGAGGTTGTTGGAGGAGCGAAGTAGGCGGCCAGGTGTATATCTGCTGACCAGGTCAGAGATGTAGCTTGGGCAGGACTTGTGTAAGGATTTGTAGGCCAAACATAGGATCTTGAAGCTAATTCTGAAGTGAATTGGAAGCCAATGAATGGATTTGCGTAGGGGAGTCGTGGAGACAGAGCGGTGGGAGGAGTAGATGAGTCTGGCTGCTGCGTTCATGATGGATTGTAGGGGGGCTATGCGGTTTTGAGGGAAGTCTGACAGGAGGGAGTTGCAGTAGTCCAGGCGGGAGATGATGAGGGCATGGACAAGGAGTTTGGCAGTGTCTGGGGTCAGGAAAGGCCGGATCTTGGAGATGTTGCTTAGGTGGAAATAGCAGGCCCTAGCTACGGTTTGGATGTGGGAGGTGAAGGAGAGGGCCGAGTCCAGGGTGACACCCAGGCAGCGGGCTTGTGTGGTTGGATGAATGATTGTGCCATTGACAGTGACGTAGAGGTCAGTGGGGGGTGAGGCAGCATGTGGCGGGAAGATTAGGAGTTCAGTCTTATCCAGGTTTAATTTTAGGAGAGGCCAGAGGATAACCTTCTCCATGGTGGTGGTGGAGAGGTCAGTGGTATGGAGGTAAATCTGGGTGTCATCTGCATATAGTTGAAACCCAGAGAGGAGATGAGTTTTCTGATGGAGGTGGTGTAAATGGAGAACAGCAGGGGACCAAGAACAGAGCCTTAGGGGACCCCAACTGAAAGTGGGATGGAGGTTGAGGAGGAACCATTGAAGGAGGTCTTGAAGGAGCGATTTGAGAGGTAGGAGGAGAACCATGCTAGGGCAAGGTCTTGGATACCCACAGATTGCAGGGACTGGAGTAGCAGGGAGTGATCGACAGTGTCGAATGCTGATGAGAGGTCTAGGAGGAGAAGGATAGTGTATTTTCCTTCGGCCTTGGCAAGCGTGAGGTCATTGACGACCTTGGTGAGGGCAGTCTCGGTGGAATGGGCTGGCCGAAATCCTGATTGTAGGGGGTCAAACGGAGTTGGAGTCAAGGTAATGGGTCATGCGTTGGTGGACTAGACGCTCCAGGAGTTTAGATGCAAAAGGGAGTAGGGAGATAGGGCGGTAGCTGGATGGAAGTGAGGGGTCTAGTGAGGGGAAGTACAGTGGCCTGTTTGAAGTCAGAGGGGAAGGTGGCTGTGGAGAGGGAGAGGTTAAACAGCGAGGTGAGGACAGGAGCCAGAACAGGAAAGTGAGGACGGAGGCAGTTGGATGGCACAGGGTCTAGGGGGCTGGAGGTGGCAGGAGAAGTGGCTAGGAGATGGCTGACTTCATCCTCTGTGATAGGAGTAAAGGCAGTGAGTGGTGGGTGGGGTGGGGGAGAGGTATAGGTGGGAGAGGAAGAAGTGGTGGAGTGGAGGCATGAGATTTCCCGTCGGATGCTGGCTATTTTGTCAATAAAGTGGGTGGACAGATCAGTGGCTGAAAGGGCGGAGGTGGGGGGAGGAGTGGTGGGGTTAAGGAGGGAGTTGAAGGTGGCGAAGAGGCGCCGAGGCTTGGAGGCTTGGGATCCGATCAGGGCAGCAAAGTATTTTTGTTTAGCATCAGTTAATGCGGAATAGAAAAGCTGCAGGTTGGCCTTGTACTCCAAGAAGTCGGAGTTGAGGCGGGATTTCCTCCATTTGCGTTCATAGGCGCGTGTCTGTTTTTAGAGGTTGCGAGTGTGTGCATTGTGCCAGGGCTGGGGGTTGATGGGACAGCTGGGGCGGAATGTGGGGGGTGCAGCAATGTCTAGGGCTGCTGAAAGGGCCTGGTTGTATTTGGCCACAGCTTGGTTTGGACAGGTAAAGTTTGGGAGGGTGGATGTGAGGGAGTGGAGGGGGTTGGCTAGTGCAGTTGGGTCTAGGTTACGCAGATCTCTTTGCCAACGACCTGCGGGTGGTGGAGGTTGGGGGGAGCATGATGGGGAGATCGAGAAAGTGAGAAGGTGATGGTCGGAGAGGGGGAAGGGTGTGATGTCCAGGTTAGGGAGTGTGGCGGATTTTGAGAAAATCAGGTCGAGAGAGTGGCCAGCGCGGTGGGTGGAGGAATTGGTGTGTTGGGAGAGGCCAAGGGAGGTAGTGAGGGAGAGCAGTTTAGAGGCTTCAGGGGAGTAAGAACTGTCCATGGGGATGTTGAAGTCCCCAAGTAAGATGGTGGGGAGGTCAGAGGAGAGGGTGTGTGGGAGCCAAGAGGCCATGTTGTCCATGAATTGTTTAATGGAGGTGGATGGGGGGCGGTAAAGGACTGCGATGACTGTCGGAATGGGATGGTAGAGGCGGATAACAGGTGTCTCAAAGGAGGTAAAGTTTAGGGAAGGGGGTGGCGTGTGGACACAGAAAGTGCAGGACGGGGAGAGGAGCAGACCCACCCCTCCCCCAGACCTGTTTTCTGGTCTGGGAGTGTGACTGAGGTGAAGTCCCCTATAGGAGAGGGCCGCTGCTACAGCAGAGTCAGAGGGGGTGAGCCATGTCTCTGTGAGGGCAAAGAGGGTGAGGGAGTTGGAGAGGAAAAGGTCATGGATTTCAGTGAGTTTATTACGGACTGATCTAGCATTCCAGAGGCCGCAGGAGAGAGGGGTGGTGTGCTTGTGAGAGGTCTGGATGGGAATGAGGGAGGAGAGGGAGTGAGTGTGGGTGCAGGAAAGGACTGTGAGGGGGGTGGAGACCTGAGAGTCTCAAATGTCCTAAGTAAAAATCTATACAGTGGCAAAGTGTAAATACTAGAGGTCATACTGAGCGACAAGGTGGGGTATGTAAGGCCACTAGGCCCTTTGGCCTTTTTGGGGAGCAACCTACTACCTATATGCTCAGCTCTTTACAACAGAGCACTGTTTAACCTACAGCGGGATCAGTTTTTCACCAGTTTGTATGGTCTGCGTATAAAGGTTTCATGCTCTTGCAGGGTTGGACTGGGACACTGCAATCCGATCCCCCCATTTTGGGCTCACATACACATGTACTCTAGGCATTTTGCATGATTATGGTAGGGAATAGATTGTGAGCACTTCTGAGGACAGTCTCCAATAAGGATATGACCACATGACCACACATATGACCACTGCGCGTGCCGCAGCACGAATAGATGGGTGTCACCACGCACTGGAACATGGGCGTGGTCATGATGAGTCATGGGCATACACAAAATAAGTAGCGGTGTTATTCAGAGATTAGGTCCAACATACCGTATTTTTCGGAATATAAGACGCACTTTTTCTCCCCCAAAAGTGGGGAGAAAAAGTCAGTGCGTCTTATATTCCAAATGTTAACAATTTAGTACTGGTATATTGGCCTCAGCCAGGCAGTATGTGCGGCCATTTGTCCCCCTCTTATGCGCAGCCCTGGAGTTATATGAGCAACCAGTCAGATGCAGGTCAGTGCAGAGCAGCAGGTATGGCAGCATACTGTGGCCGCGATCGGTATGGATGTCGGTGAGGCGGCCGGAGATCAGCCTGCTTGGCTGTAAGTAAGAGGCATGCCATTCATGCAGAGCGCAGCGGAAGGCGTTATTACCGATCCGGGATCCAGCCGACGAGTCCTCCATCTGCTTCTCTATCTTCAATACCGGCGCGCGCTGATCCCCGTCTTGTTACTTCCTGGTCTGACGCTCTCTCACTGCGTGACCTCGGCGGCTCACGTGCGTCAGGGTCACGCAGTGAGAGAGCGTCAGACCAGGAAGTAACAGGACGGGGATCAGCGCGAGCCGGTATTGAAGATAGAGAAGCAGATGGAGGACTCGTCGGCTGGATCCCGGATCGGTAATAACGCCTTCCGCTGCGCTCTGCATGAATGGCATGCCTCTTACTTACAGCCAAGCAGGCTGATCTCCGGCCGCCTCACCGACATCCATACCGATCGCGGCCACAGTATACTGCCATACCTGCCGCTCTGCACTGACCCGCATCTGACTGGTTGCTCATATAACTCCAGGGCTGCGCATAAGAGGGGGACAAATGGCCGCACATACTGCCTGGCTGAGACCCACTGGCTGCCTAAAGGGGTCTCTTTGGCTACCAACAGGGGGTCATAAAAACCGGCAAAGCATAATTAATGTGGTTAATGGAGCTGCTGGGGGTGGCAGGGGGTTAGTGTAGCTTGTGAGGTAGCAGGAGTTAATGTAGCTTAGATAGAGATCTTGGGAAGGGGGCAATGTCCACAAGACGCTCCTGGAACTTGGACGCACCTAGGTAAAGTGTCTTTTTTATTTTCCTCTGATTTTTATACTCTAAATCTAGGTGCGTCTTATATTCCGGAGCGTCTTATATTCCGAAAAATACGGTACATTTTAGATAAAATAATCAAGTAGTTGCATGCCTCATGATAATTCATCAAGTAGTCAAATGGCAGCAGATTTCCTGACAAAATGCAGATTGGCAGCAAATATCCCCACAAAATGCAATCAGATTGGCAGCAGATATCCCCACAACATGCAATCAGATTGGCGGCATATTTCCCCACAAAATGCAATCAGATCGGCAGCAGATTTCCCCACAAAATGCAATCAGATTGGCAGCAGATATCCCCACAAAATGCCATCAGATTGGCGGCATATTTCCCCACAAAATGCAATCAGATCGGCAGCAGATTTCCCCACAAAATGCCTTCAGATCGCCAGCAGATTTCCCCACAAAATGCAATCAGATTGGTGGCAGATTTCCCCACAAAATGCAATTAGATTGGCAGTAGATATCCCCACAAATTGCAATCAGATTGGCAGCAGATATCCCCACAAAATGCAATCAGATTGGCGGCAGCCGGTCGATTTCCCAGTTTAGGTAGGCAGGTATATAGATGTCCCCAGTATATATATATATATATATATATATATATATATATATATATATATATATATATATATATATATATATATATATATACTGTCTATATATACTGACTATAGGTGTACCCAGATTAGGTTGGCAGGTCCCCAGTTAGTGGGATGGGGGGGCCCATGCTGGAAGGGGGGGGGGCAGTGGGCACAGAGCGGCAGGGAGGGGCCTCACCTAGGGCCCCCCCCCTTCCGCACAACCCCCACTTAGGTAGGCAGTCTCAGTGCCCCCATGCTGGAAGGGGGGGCAGTGGGCACAGAGCGGTGGGGAGGGGGAGAAGCCTCCCCCCTCCCTCACCTAGGGCCCCCCCTTCCGCGCTCCCCCCTCCAAAATTGCAGCCGGAAGCGAGCGGGAATCACTTACCGAGATCAGAGAGCTCTGTGTGCCGCTGCTGGTCTGGTCTCCTGCACTGCTCTGTCCAATCACGGTCTCACAGGAAGTACTTCGAGAGCGTGATTGGACAGTGTCAGTGCAGGAGACCAGACCAGCAGCACACAGAGCTATCTCGGTAAGCCGTTCTGCTGGCTGGCTGGCTGCAACTCTGGAGGGGAGCTCTGTGCCCACTTTCACCCCTTCATGCGCTATGCCCCCTCCTTTTCAACACTGGAGCCCCCAGGAGGCGGGGTGGCTGAGGCCCCCCGAGGGAAAAAAGCGGCATGTCGGTGGCTCAGTCCGAGCCTGTTCTCTTGGATATATTTCCAAGCACATTTACTATGTCTTTGGAAAGATTCAGGAAGTTCTAGTAACCACCCTGTTCAACTGCCACTTTGTTTTGCCAATAATGCCTCTCTCATTGCATTGTGAATGATCTTGGATGTCAAGCTATATGCACAAGTACAGTTGTACCAAAAGTTCTACTTTCACTTTGATCTTGTGATGACATGACAGGTACTCTCTAAACACAAAACGTTAGGAATGTATTGTTCTTACAAAGGCTTGTGGTCCAATAAAGTGTGCAAGAGGAACCGCAGCCCAGAACTACTTAAGTGAAAGGATTGCAGAGGTGACTTTAGGGAAACTGCTTTGCATTCTGTAATTATTGATGGCTGTGAAGAAAATAGGAAAGGAGGACGGCGTGTTAATTCACAGATACAGGCACAGGTAAACAGCACTGCAACATGCTGATTGAGCACTGGTCTCCCCGCTCCCTGCTCTGGAGGACAGGATAATGCACAGCATCAGTTTGTAGCCCGAGGCACTAGAAGAAAACCTTTTTATTGTGTTGTATTTATCCTCTCCACCTATTTCATCTTCTGTGAAGGTACACCAGGCCCCGCGATTACCACACTTACTGCCAGAGCGCCTCGTCCACTGATCTTAACTAGTTAAACACGGCATAGAATATGCTTGATTCCCAAAATTACTAGCAGAGCTGGGGCTGGACAAAGAAACACATGAATACTCTAAAAATTAAGCAATAAGAGAAACACGGGCAAAACATGGGTGTACAATAGTAATGGTCAGTGAGAAGCAAATATTTCTGAGATCATGCTAGATTATGTACGGAAATTCTTTGTGCAAATATATGCAGCTTGAAAATGGACCAATCAATTTAAACCTTGACTTGATTGGTCCATTTTCAAGCTGCATAAATTTGCATACAAATGTATATAATCCATTAGTGCCCACCACTGTGCCAACAGCAGCCAGAGATTAGAAGCCACCACTGTACCAGCAGCAGTAGCAACAGCCATTGATAAACAGCCACGTCTATGTCAGCAGCACCAGCCACTAACCTGCAGCTGCCACTAAGCCAGCAGCAGTAACAGCCACTCACTAGCAGCCGCCTCTATGCCACCAGCAGCAGCCACTCACTAGCAGCTGCCACTATGCCAACAGTAGCAGCCGCTCACTAGAAACCACAACTATGCCAGCAGCAGCCACTCATTGGCACCCGCCACTATGCCAGCAGCAGCCACTGATTTTCAGCCACCACTGTACCAGCAGTAGTAGCAGCCATAGAATAGCAACTGCCACCGTCAAAGTAGCACTATGCCTGCATACTGAAAGGTACATGCTAACTGCACACTTTATAGGGTTTATTCCCCATGGAAATGTTTGATTTGACAAAATGCCTAGCAGCAATCAGCAAATATGTTTAATTTTGCTAGCTTGGCCTCAAGACTGGCGACATGGCCCTTGTTCCACACACACTCTTTATTTGTTGTGTTTAGCACTAAAAATTTAAAACAAAATTTTAAAATATTGAAATATTCAATATATTACAACAAATCACTTCATGTTTTGGTAAATCTCAGTAATGTTTTATGAGTTGCAGAGTATAACTTTTCTGCCGTAGTAACCACATCTCTAACCTTCCAAAATTAAATTATCCAGACTTGGGCCCTGAGGCAGAAGAAAAATACATTTTCACTTTGCCTCCCTTCAAACAACCAATTAGGTTGTAGGGAGTAAAAAAAAAGTGAAACATTTCATAGACATGCTTTTAAAGGATAACTGTATTAAGATGGAAATGGGGGCTGCCATATTTATTTCCTTTTAAACAATACCAGTTGCCTGGCAGCCCTGCTGGTCTATTTGGCTACAGTAATGTCTGTTTCTGGTGTGATACAAGCATGCAGATAATCTTGTCAGATCTGACTATAATGTCCGAAACATCTGATCTGCTTCATGCTTGTTCTGGGTCTATGGCTAAACGTATTAGAGGCAGAAGATCAACAGGATAGCCAGGTAACTGGTATTGTTTAAAAGCAAATTAATATGGCAGCCTCCATATCCCTCTTGCTTCAGTTGTCCTGAAAGAAAGCAAAGGGAAATATTCTCTAAATGCAGCATCAGGTGATTTAAAACTAAGCCCAATTGTTGGTGAAGCATGGCAGAGACATTAGACTATGGCCTCATACACGTGCTAGATGGATCTCAGCTGCAACCAATAAACTCACGTTTACGGTGGTGGCCCCAATGTGTCACCAAGATATCCAGAGGGTTTGAAGGTCTTGGTCAGACGCAGACCAAGAGCACTGGGCTATTGTTCCCCTCCTTACCTTCCCCTTTCTGCCAGGCCCCACAGCTCCTCCTCCACTCTCCAAAGCAACAGAACACTTTGCTAGTGTGCAGGCTAACAATGTTTCTGTGCAGCACTCAGCACTGAACTGTAACCTCCCTGCAGGTGACAATCCCGTGTGTATGTACTAGGCTTTAGACTTGAGCAGGGATTAGATTTAAAGCTTCTCTTAGTGACATCGCTATAAATGTTTGAATCTGGAGTTTGGATTTAGGAAATTCGCCGTGCACCACACTTCAATACCTCAGCTACTGGGGAGGTCACTCACTAGCAGTTCACGCCTTGAGACTCTGATGCTTCCTCCTTTTGGCTTGGAAGAAGGAAGCAGCAGAGTCACGTGAAGCATGGTGTGGACTGAAGTGTGAACCGTAATTCGGGTTTCTGAATTAGAAAACCTATAGTTCAAACATCGACACTAATCACTATTGTTCTCTCTAAAGTGCTGGTGAAGATGTCAGCACTATATAAATGCATTGTAATAAAATAATAATTATTTCTTGTGCTTACAATGATTGCCATTCAAACCACCAAATGGAACTTCAGAACTTACCACATTCCTCATCTGTAGATAGATAAATGGCTAAAAGGCTACCTTAACCACTTAAGTACCAGCGGTCTCTGCCCCCTTAAGGACCAGAGATCGCTGGCACAAGGAATGGCGGAATAATGACGAATAGCTGCACGTACCCGCCGCAATTGCTGTCCACACCGCATGCCGGGAACCTCAGCTACTGAGTCTGCCGTCTCTATGACGGCAGAGTTCCTGTGAGCCGGTCAGGAGCCGCTTTCATTGGCTCCTGGCCCTGCCCCATGAATGTAAGCCAATGGGAGCTGCTTCCGTTGATAGACAGGGCCAGGAGCTAATGAAATCGACTCCTGACCCGCTCACAGGGCTCTGCCGTTATAGAGATGGCAGAGCGAGTGAGCTGCGGCGGGGAGGCAGCGGCGAGATTGTCGGGAGCGGCAAAAGCAGCAAGAACGCGTGGCGTCTGTGTATCGAAATCTACGCCCTGGCACCCAGATAGCCATCAAAACAGGGCGTAGATTTCAATTAGCGCGGTCCTAAACTAGTTAAAGGAACACTATCGATTAACATGTTTTTTTCAGTTGAGATAGGAAATGTTTGGTAAGTGCTGCCAAGTACTGGTGTATACATTTGAATTCTTATGTTTTTGTTTACGGTTATCTAATTCCTTTCACACTTTTCTGATGGCAATTCTGATGGCAGACTGAGGTGTGTGTGTGTGTGTGTGTGTGTGTGTGTGTCTGTGTGTGTGTGTGTGTCTGTGTGTGTGTCTGACTAATCTCTCTTCAGAGAGCAGAGGACATGTATCTTATGTGCATGTGGAACATGACGCCTGACAGGCTTTTCATATAACTCGGCTTCATTATTTCACTGTTCTTAGCATGTCAGACTGCAAAGATTCCCCTATGCAAATAAGACATTCAAACATAGCTAAAATCTACACGTAATGAATTACAGCTTTTGCCTCTGATATTTAACATGAAAAGTAGTAAAATGTTTACACAGCTATTTACACATTACTGTACATTCCGGCATAAAAGATGACTGGGCGTATAAGCCGACCCCCCAACTTTTCCAGTTAAAATATTGAGTTTGGGATATACCTGCCGTATAAGACTACCTACCCCTCTTCCAACGCACACCAAATTAAAAAAAAATAAAAAAATCATATACTGGCGCTATGTATGAACAGATACTGGTGCTGTACTGTATGTGGTACCCAGTATATAGGCGACTGACTGGTTGGATTGGTCAACTTTCCCTCTCCCTAAGTGGATTGGTCAACTCTCCCACTTCCTAAGTGGATTGGTCAGCTCTCCTTGTCTCTTGTTTTCAGAGTGGTATGGAAGAATAGATCACACTGTGCCCATAAAACATGCCTCTTTCATCCTTCTGGCCCACCTATCCTATTTACCTCCTTCTCTGCCTCTCAGATCTCGCACATGTGCGCCTGCACCGCTTCACTACAGTCCTCAGCATTGAGATCTGAGAGTCGGTAATAGAATAGGGCGTATCACCTGGCATCAATGACACCCGGCATATAAGAAGATCCCTGACTTCTCTGAAGATTTGAGGGTTAAAAAGTAGTCTTATACGCCAGTATATACTGTCCAGAAACATTGTCATTTTAGAACACTTGATTTAGTTTAATAGTGTTCCTTTAAAAATCTTATTTTTAGTGCATAAGACATGACATTTCTTACCACAGGAAGCAGTTATGGCAAATGTTATGTCTACATTTAAAATGGGCTTCCAAAGTCTCATTTCCATAGCTGGAATTACTAATTGTAGCATGGAGATACTCTAATCCAGATGGAGAAAATGTTTACCCTTGTGGCTTTTCAATCCTCTGAATGTGGTACAAAGATGCTCAAAAGGAATGGTGAATATGTGTCTTTTTTAATCCATTATCAGCCACATATAGCAAAGCTGCAGGGCCTTCCCCAGCCTGGCATGGTGTGCAGAGCGGTGCAGGGAGCTTTCATATTTACCTGTCCCGACGGCTAGATGGTGTCTCCTCTCCTCCGCCAGCAGTGCTGCAATGCCGACATCCTCTTCGGAGTTCCGATCACATGATATGACATGTCGTAATCCAGGGGATGGTGTCAGTGGTGAAGCACCCCCCAGTGATGGAAAAGGAGTGATTGAAGCGTCTCTTACCCCACCACAATGCTGACACCATCCCCTGGATTACGATCACATATCATATCATGTGATTGGAACTCTGAAGAGGATGCCGGGGTTGCAGCGCCGGCAGTGGATGAAGAGCTATCCAGCTGTCGTGGCAGATAAATAAGAATGCTCCCTGCCCCGCTCTGCATAGCTTCATTAGGCAGCTAATCTGCATATGCCATTTGAAAATGCCCTGCGACACATTATATGTCTCCAGATAATGCATGCAAGGCTGCTAATAGATTAATATAGGTAACTATGTAACTAGTACAATACTGAGCTAATAAATGAATTGAAAATGAAATAAATCACTATACATCTCCCTTGAGATTGCGGTTATTGATGGGGACTGTGTTCGTGCTCAGCAAGGGAGAGAGGTGATTAGTGTAAGAGCAGGGGGTACAGACAGCATCACTCAGTTATATATATATATAAGTAAATACATATATACCTACACCCACACACAAGTTATTTAAGAGCTGATGTAATAGCCAAACCACAGTGACTAACAGATGGTTCCTATATCTGCTAACCACACGTTTCAGATCTGTACCAACTCTACCAGGAATTTTCTGAGAGGCCCCATCTATCTGACCTTTATATTTTCACACCTCCAGATCACAAGTTTACCCAAATCAAGATCTTGTATCTGCTCTGCTTCTAAGCCTAAAGTGGACCTGAACTCAGAACTTCCTCTCTACTCTATAATATATGCAACAGTATAATAACCTTTAAAGGACCACTATCGCCAAAAAAGTAGGCAGTTAAAATCTGACAGAACCGACAGGTTTTGGGCCAGTCCATCTCTTCATGGGGTATTCTCAGGCGTTTCTTTGTTTTCATCGGCATTTCCTGAACAGCACTTGCAAAGTCTAACTGACAAAATAGTGTGCAAGTAAATAGGGAGGCTAGCTGGTACCTTCCTATTTTGACAGATTAAAGAGAACCCGAGGCAGGGTTCTGACAATGCAATCCACGTACAGAGGATGGGTCTGCCTATACTGCCCAGCCTTTGTTGCTATTTCAATCCCCCCTAAGTTCCCCCTGCGCTCTGCTATGCCCCATAAATCACAGCCGCGCTGTGCGGGCTGTGTTTACATCTGTACTGTCACTCTACGTGCTCCCCCACCTCCTGCATAGCTCCGGTCCTGCCCGCATCCCTTCCCTTCAATCAGCGGGGAGCGAAGGGACGCGGGCGGGGACCGGAGCTATGCAGGAGGAGAGGGGAGCGGCAGACTGACCGTACAGAGATAAACACAGCCCGCTGTGGCACACTGCGTGTCGGCAGCGCGGCTGTGATTTATGGGGGATAGCAGAGCGCAGGGGGGGGGGGGGGGGGGGGCTGGGGGGGGAATGAAATCGCAACAGAGGCTGGGCAGTATAGGCAGACCCAGCCTCTGTATGTGGATTGCATTGTCAGAACCGCACCTCGGGTTCTCTAACTACTGTTCAGGAAATGCTGTTGAAAACAAAGAAAACCCTGAGAATCCCCCATGAAGAGATGGACTAGCCCAAAACCTGTCGGTTCTGTCAGATTTTAACTGCCTACTTTTTTCACGATAGTGATCCTTTAAAGGAGTTGTCAGGCAAAAATTAAGAAAATAAGCGCTACTTACCGGAGCTTCCTCCAGCCCCAAGCTCCCAGCACGTCCCTCGCCGCAGCTCTCCCTGCAGCCGTTCGCCGGAGCTCCGACCCGGTCCCCGGCGATGACGTCAGAGCGACCTGGAGGTCACTCTGTACTGCGCCTGTGCAATCAGCGCTGTCAATTACCGCCACGTGGGCCGGAGCGGACTGCGCAGAGCTACGTCGCTCTGACATCATCGCCGGGGACCGGGTCGGAGCTCCGGCGAATGGCTGCGGGGGGGAGGGGGGGGGGGGTGGGTGGGATGGAGAGAGCTGCGGCGAGGGACGTGCTGGGAGCTTGGGGCTGGAGGGAGCCCCCGGTAAGTAGCGCTTATTTTCTTAATTTTTGCCTGACAACACCTTTAAAGAACATTTCTTTGTTACATTTTACAGGATTTCTGCAATACATCTGCAGCGTGTCTACTTCCTGCTTTCATAGAAACTGACATTGTTAACCTCCTATGGTTACCAATTAGATCCTCTGCCGTGGCAGACAGCTGACAGAGGTGAGAGATCAAATTACAATGGTGATTAGACACAGATGAGGGGAAATTAGAAAGGCTCTCTAAATACATATACAGTGCATTTCTCTCTGTTTCCTTCTGTCCTGTGCAAGAGTTTAGGTCCACTTAAATGCTGGTCATGTAGTTACCTCTCTGTAACTATATATTATTATGCAGGTACGGTATTTGTATAGCACTTACATATTCTGCAGCACTTTAAATAGTCCATAGTCCTGTAACTTGCTTAAAGTCTAAGTCTAGCCATACTCTGGTTGATGTGGCCAAAAGATAGATCCCTCTCAGATCATAGTACGATCAGATTTATCTGATCAAATCCCTCCACACATTGCAAATGGATTTTTTAATTGATGTCAGCATGAAACCATATCTAACCGCAGCATTGCGCTGACGCATGCATCCTACTGACATGGAAACCGCCTGTCCCTCACTACTACTGGCCGTATCTGTCATCCAAAACGGTTCCCATTATATCTCTTCACCTACTACTTGTCACACATTTCCAGTACTTCACTTTTTCTTCAGTGATTTCTATTGAGATTTGTTGTAATATCTATTAATTATTGCATTTGTCTGTCAAGTTTGCTTAATAAATTATGGTTTCCTTTTAAAATGTAGCACCTTTATGTGTGACACTGGCATGAAGATCAGTGATGGCTCCTTGTGGCCCATTAGTATAAGAGTAAAGATCATTAATATGCTCTGCATTATTCAACCTTTTTACATACTTTAAACCACATTAAATGTTTCAAGTGAGATGCACAGCGCACTTCACATACACAACTTGTGCTGTTCCTGGATCCTAGAAATATCCCTACAAAACCTTCACAGTTCAAGAAGGACAGCATACTTCTATTCTTGTATTAGAGTGCGTGCGTGCGTTTTTTTGGTCAGTTTGGAAAGCCGAAAGTTTGTGCGTTGCCATAGGTACCCATGTTATTAGCCACGAACAGTGGATATAACAGGAAGTATGTTAGACCATTATACAACAGTGGCTACTGTTGTAGCAGCTAATTATAACTTTAAATGGGTATCTTTAGTGGTGCCCAAACTTCCCCGGCTACAAATAGCAGCAGTACACAGTGGAAAATATTAGTGGTAGTGGACGGTGGTGAGCGTAAGATCGCGAGCGAGACCAGTAGTGCATTCATCAGCACACCCCTCCCATAGACCAGATCTAAAAACATACCAGTTTGTGTATAGATGTAGTAACTGGGGGCGTGGCATATAGTTTTTACAACCCGCGAGTGCCATTTGTAGCCTTGGTGTTGCACGGGCCTCTTTATTACAGACAGGTGCCAAGAGAAGTAACAAACATGTCATAAAAATACAATATGGCGGTAGGGATGGGCCCTGGAGACTAGCGATTTCTCCACTAAACTTTGAATATCACTTTCAACAAAACTAGGAGTCAAAAAAAAAAAAATGATGAAAAGCCAACAATGTAATTTCAGCACAGGGTGTTTATTTTCTTTTACAAGTTTACAGTTAGGGCAGGTTTACTTCAACAATGCAAACTGGATGACTGAAAACACCAAAAAGCTTTCCCATAAAAGGGTAAAGTGGAGCCCCGCAGAGTCGTAACAATGTCAGTGCCAGCCGCATCCTTCCCATCAAGCACTGCCTGCTCCCTAGGGCTAAGTGGAGGCAGGAGCCCACGCAGGCTCCCGCTTTGCCCGCTTCTGCTAATTAGGGTGCTTATAGTCCTCATCTCGATGTTAGCGCTCACTTTATGGGCAGGCCGTAAAACGCACACCATAAAGGAGACAGAGAGGAAAGTCAAGAAACGTATTTTACTCTGAGGACACGGATTCAAATAAAATAAAAAAAGGGAAGAAATGGGGAGGCTGGAGAGGCGAAGGCTTAGTGGTTATTTGCATGCAAGCGCCATGTAATTTGATGTAATGTACTGTACATCAGACAAGCAGGCACTTAAATGGGCAGAGAAGGAGCAGCGAACAGCTGACATCTGCTGCATTTTATTTATCCTAATAGAAATGTTTCTCCAGTTCATCGCATTAACAGACATTCTCTCCGCTAATGCTCTGAACGCGGAATGGGCCTCTCGCTCTCCCCATTCCACAGCTTATGGGATGCAGAGAATGTTTGTTAATGGCGGCATTAGTAAGAGAGGAAGAAGAGGCGGCTCTCTAAGCTGCTCCGTTCTCATCGCCATCTTCCTTTTCACACGGTCACAGAAGGGACTATTTCCCAAAAAAATATATTCACAATTACCTTACAAAATGTGAAAAAGCACTTGTGACTGCTTAGTAAGAAAGTTGCCTAAATGCAGAGCGGGATCGTCCACCAGGCAACCTAAGCAGGTGCTTGGGGCCTAGTGGGTGTCAAGGGGCCCACCTGCCCGCTTCTTTGACCTTGTTCCACTGCAGCTTACAAAAAGGGTCACAAGGGGACCCAAAATGTACTACATTGCCTAGGACTCCATTACATCTTAATCCATCTCTGACTAAATGTTCTATTTTGGTACCAAACAGGGCATCCAAAGTTAAACATTTTATGGAGGCTGCCATATTTATTTCCTTTTAAACAAAACCAGTTGCCTGGCAACCCTGCGGAGCTCTGTGTCAGCATGCTAAACACGCCCATGCCTGGCAGGTGAAGCATGGCATCCGGAAGCTCCCATAGGTCAGTTAGTCACCTGACTTGAATGACAGAGCATAGCTGGGCTATCCTCAATCGTGTCATATGAAACCTTCCTCCCAAACTAGCTTCCCATGGCAAACCTTTGCAATGTGGAGTAGGCCAAAATTCCTCAGTTCAAGATCACTATTTCCAATAGAGTAGGCACACCGTCTAGGTGCTGGGCGCTTGGTGAAGTGACGTATGGCAAAGTCACAGCACTCAGTCAACACAAGTCACCAGCACACAACAAATGTTTCGCACTTTTATTATGCAATCATCTCCACACAGTATCCGACAATTGTTTCGAGGGCCTCGCACGGTCCCCCTTTCTCAAGGCATGTGGTATATGTATACAATTGTCGGATACTGTGTGGAGATGATTGCACAATAAAAGTACGAAGCATTTGTTGAAAATACTGGTGTGCTGGTGACTTGTGTTTCACTCCATACGATTTGCACCATCTAAAATCGGTTCTTTATTAAGCTTTTCTTAAAAGGATAACAACATTTTAAAATTTCATCTGTGGGTAAGTCAAAGATGATGCACAGGCGTTTCGGGCCATTCTCGGTCCTTTTTCAAATCAGGACAGTCCTGATTTGAAAAAGGAGAGAGAATGGCCGAAACACCTGTGCGTCATCTTTGACTTACCCACAGATGAAATTTTTAAATGTTATCCTTTTAAGAAAAGCTTAATAAAGAACCGATTTTAGATGGTGCAAATCGTATGGAGTGAATGACAGGATCTTGTGACTCCAGAGGGGATTGTTGCACATCTACAGCCATTGGTGCGGTGGCAATTACACTACACTGGTGACTTGTGTTCAAGATCACGGAACTTATTAGAGGTAGATCAACGAAATAATATATTGTTATTGGCTTCTATATCCAGCGGGTACTAGAATACTCATGGTAATGTGTGCAAATTAGGGTGTTTATTTGCAGTATTTATGAGCTATCCATGTAGCTTCTGTTATCATCCCAATGCAATAAAGGTGGCCATATTGAGTCTGTCAGCAATTCTTGGAGGAATATACCCAAGATAACAGATAAACAAAGCTATTTACACATGTACAAAATGGCTATTTTGCTTGGAGTTCCCCTTTAACAGCCAAGTTACAAGCACAACAACATGCCATGTGATTGTGATAAGTCTGCAAACATCTCAGAGAGCGCTGCATGTGTCTTTCAATTAAGTGTTTTTGGTGACCACAAGGCAGTTACTGTGTGTAGTCTTCTGGCTGGATAATGATCTCTCTCTGCAGGAGGGGGAAGCAAGGTGATGCCTAAATCTGCCCCCTCCTATAGAGACACAAGAGCTAATTAGCACATTGTTCCATGATGGACATCAGTGACAGTTAAAGCATCACTGCCAATAATATAATAATTTAATTTGGTAACACCCATATTAAAAAAAAAAATAAAGTTTAAAATCACATAATAACCGACCCCCCCCCCTTTCATTAGTCTGCATGTCTTGAGTCTTGTTAATATAAGTTCCTGGCACGCTGTTCTGTGCTTACTACAAAGCCATTTAAGGGCTGCCTTACCATCTTTGGCTGGCATGGTGACTGGTGAAGAAAAAGCAAATAAATTAATGGGACCAGAGAGACAGTGGCACAGTGGCTCAGGGTCCTCCCCCCTCGTAACTTATTTGTTCCTCTCCTTTTACGATCTAAAATCATAATAATATAATTAACTAATAATGTGACATCTGCTGGCAAAATAACCTTTTAGTGTACTCAACACATTGATATGTAAAACTGGATAAAAAAAAATGGACAATGATTACTGTGAACAGCACAGTGTATGTATGTGCATTACAAGCAGGATATAAAAAATATATCAAAGACAGAACAAACATGCTGTAAAAGAAAATAAATCGAGCAGAAAGAAACTGGCCATACGGCAAATTTGTGGACCCACCCCACAGCAAAGAGTACAGGAACCATGTGATCTGAAGCTTTGCCATGAGTCAGAACCCCCCCCCCCCCCCAATATAATGCGGATACTCACACTGATACGCGCCTAATGATGGAAGGGCGGCTCACTCTCCTCCTCTAGTGCCTCCCTTTCTCCTTCCCTATTCCCAGAGAATAGCCTAAATGAGAGGTTACTCACCCAGCTCTTAACGTTCCACTGATGAGATCTCCCTTTAGTTGGGGACATCACTAGCTACTTAATACTGAGGGTAGGGTACCTCTGGCTACCTATTGCTAAGGGAAAACTGTAACTACCTATGTCGGGCAAGAGAAGTATGGGAAAAGTAACAGTTAGACCAGCAAGCATACTTGCGGTGTGGTTCGTCGAGGGCTTGTAGGTTCATGGGGGACAAAGTCTACGTTGCCAGGAAATCTGTGCCTATATGCTCCTGTGATGTAAATCCAGGTCTGTCATTGCTAATTTCCTGGCTGTAAAAACTTGCACCACAGTTGCTTTACTTGATGAAGCAATTTGGTAGGAAGGTCCAGACAGGGAAAAGGAGGGGAGAGTGGGGGGGGGGGGGGGGAAGCTGAACACCTTATTTGTAGGATACATATACTCCAAGGGAGTAATTTAGAAAGAATAATAGCCGGCAGCAAAGTGAGAACACCGGCATTTTACAGAAACAGATCAATAAAGCAACCGTCATAGCGCTGTAATAACAGGTGTACTTGAATCACAACTGAACCCAAAAGTGAAAAAGCAAATTCTAACTGCAATCTGGATAAGTAAATACAAAAAGTATACAGAAGCAAAGGGGTGGATAGAATACCAGTCTAAAGCCCAATCTACACGATACGATTCTTTGTGCGATTTGATTAAGATTCTATTTACGATCCGATTAAATCCGACATCTACGATTGAGATTAGATTCAATTCGATTTGCCATTGCAAAACAATGGCAAATCGAATTGAATTGAATCCCGATCAGACATGTCGGATTTAATCAGATCGTAAATAGAATCGTAATCGAATTGCACCGCGTAGATGGGGCTTAATGGATGACCCAGCTGCCTTTCTCTCCAGAATCAGCCTGTTAACCGGGCCAATCAGGGGGACTATGTGACACTCAAAGAAGAACAATATATAGCAGACTATATTTCCCAGCATTCTTGCATTACGGAAGAAATATATCCTCTAAGTCAGAATGTAGACCTGTGGATCACAGGAAGTAGGTAAAACTGTAAGATGATGATTTGCTAAAAAAAAAATATTGAAACATCGCTGGTCTGTATACGTGGCAAGCTGCAGGGAAGCAGAGTTACATGATGGGCTTATGAGTGTAGGAACAAAGGTCCATGAGAAAGGTAAGGTCCAGGGAAGGCAGCAGGAGGATTATCAGAGAG
Organism: Hyperolius riggenbachi; assembly: GCF_040937935.1. Lineage (NCBI taxonomy): Eukaryota > Metazoa > Chordata > Amphibia > Anura > Hyperoliidae > Hyperolius > Hyperolius riggenbachi. Next base: position 78,029,199 of record NC_090654.1, read on the forward strand.
TGAGACAGTTGACTGACTGGCAAAATCAGTCTACAAGCAGGAGTCAGCGCTGGCGACAATCAGGTGAGGTCAGTACACAGCCAAGAGTTGAGGCAGGTGGCAAGCAAAACAAGGTAAAAATCCAGGCATGTGTCAACAACAAGGACAAAAGACAAGATGAGGTCAGACTAGCCAAGTCAAAGAAATAGGTACGAACAAACAGGGCTGTGGAATCGGAGTCGAGAGGAGTCGAAGCAATTTTAGGTACCTGGAGTTGGTAGTTTTATAAACTGAGGATGCGGATGATTTTTGTACTAAATCCACAGCCCTGGTAAGTATTAGGGCTCGTTTCCACTAGTGCGGTGCGAATCACCGGGATTCCACCGCTGACGAAATCGCATGCGGATGCGATTCCGCGTGCGTTTTTTGCCGCGATTTCGCATGCGATTTCGCATAGGCAGGGTATATGCGAATTTAACCATGTCACTGCCTGGTTCAATTTACATTAGTTTTCATGCGAATTCGCGGCAAAAAACGCATGCACGTTTTCCCTATTAAATACATAGCCTGCGAATCGCCTGCATTCCTCACGCAGGCGAATTCTGCAGGCTCTACCGTGCAGAAAAATCCTGCACAGAAAAACGCAGGAAAAAACTGACAAGTGGAAACAGGGCCATCCACTTGTATTGGTTATGCGAATCCGCATGCAGAGAACGCATGCGGATTCGCTCTAGTGGAAACGGGCCCTTAGACTAAGGAGTCGGAGTCGAGGAGTCAGAGCCATTTTGGGTACCTGGAATCAGAGTTGGAGTCGATCGTTTCATAAACTGAGGAGTCGGAGTTAGATGATTTTTGTACTGACTCCACAGCCTTGCGAACAAAGGCACCGGGGTACTGGCAATAACAATAGCTACACAGAAGTAACAGCAATAGAGGAGGCTAATCTTCCACGCATGTACTATAATATATATATATATATATATATATATATATATATATATATATATCACATGCATGTACCATATATAGCGCATGCGTGCACCACGCTTAATGTAGCTACACTCACGCCAACATACACACACACACAGGCTGCACATAAGCCGCTTAGGATAAGCACATGTGCCAGTAGCAAAAATTCTGACTGCCATTCAGCAGGAGAAGGGAGAACAATATTCAGACTTGCTAGTCTTTATAAATTACAAGATCCCAGTTGCCTGAACAGGGCATTTGTTCTAAATTTGAGAAGCTCTGCTCTTGGCTGAATTGAAGTGGGTTACTCAGGTCTTAGCAGGAGAACATTGAAGAGTGTTTATGAAGAACTGCGGAACGCTGAAAATTTCCATTTGGCACCTCCAGGAGTTAAGAGGTACAGACAGCACGGCTCATAATGCTGCAGTAAAGCTTCATTCTGCCAGGTAGGGAAAAAAACCTGACTTCTTCCACAGTATTTTTACAGACTTTACACTCCAATAAAGGAGAACTCGGGAGCACGCAGAACACTCATTTCCTTTTATTAGCAGCTGCTTTTATACAATTTAACTTTCATTTGTGGAATGTACACAGACCTTGACATTTGCTGTTTCTATAGTCACAGCTATAAAGATCCTCCTCCTCCTCCTTATTGTGTTCCTCCCCATACCACCACCATTCCTTTCCACAGAGCAGCCATTGGCTGGTGGAGTAAAAGGACTGTTTACAAGGGCTTGTTGATTTCAACAACAGAAAAACTGGAAAAAAAAGAAAAGAAAACCTCCTGGAAGGATTCCATTAGCAGCGCTAATGGAGGCTGGATAGATTACACAGAGCGTCACAGAGTACATAGAACCACACAAAACAGTCCCTTTTCACCACAAATCGTATCAAACATCAGTAACTAGTCAGATATACAATATAGGGCAAAACTAATTGGAAGCGATAACTCTGTTTATATAGCACTGACATGTAACAGAGCACTTAAAAGGATGCCAGAGCCGAAAAGATGATGAGAGACGCGGGAAGCAGGCATGTACGGTGAGCTGTCCTGATGCCCACTGCTCCCCGTTCTTCTCCTTTGCCTGCTAAATGCCCCCGGCAACCTTTTTACAGTTCACCGGAGTTGGGCATCAGTGCACAAGTGCTGGCCTCGCTCCTAAAGCGCGCAAGCGCTCTGCGCATGCGCAAGACTTAATCATGACGTCATGCGCTGAGTGATCCTGGCCACGGTCACACGCTGTAGCATGGATGCAGCTGGGGTATCACTGATGCCCGACTCTGGCGACTTAAAAGAGGTTGTCGGGGGGCATTTAGCAGGATAAGGAGGGGAATGGAGGAGAACAGGGGGGGGGGGAGCAGTGGGCCTTAGGACAGCTCTCCATACATGCCTACTCCCCCATTTCTCACCATCTTTTCGGCTCTGGTATCCTTTAAGCCCAGTGAATAAAAGCATCTAATGCAGAAACAGCATGTTAAGCGTATCTGTGCTGCGTCGTCCGCTCCCTTTGCGACGCCACAACGTGCTTCTGCTGGGGTAGGATCTGCTTGGGAATGAATGGCAGGTGTTGTGGCTGCAGAACAAATCCACAGGTAAGGAGAGTTACTGCGACTAGCCTAGTGGAAACAGACACCATCCCTATTCATAGGCTTACATTGCATCCAATTTGCGGTGCAATCGTGATACGGTTGCAAAAAATGCAGCAGGTCGGGATTTTGCACTTGTGGTCAAGCCTGTGCACATTGTGTTCCGGTTCACAGTGTGAACACCTCCTTTTAAAAACATAGCGCTCACCATCCAATTTTGCATTTTTTTGTGTGTTCCGGAAAAAGTAGCGTTTTTTACTGCAGTGTGAATTGGCCCTTACAGATAAACTGAAATGTTCACATAACACAATGTTCCTCAAAGGAGCAGAACATTATCAATGAGGTGTAAATAATTTCTTCATGAAATTCTAATTTAATGCAAGTGATATGCAGCTTGAAATTGGACCAGAATTGCTTACTGTCCACTTTTTTTTTTTGGGGGGGGGGTGTACAACTTTAATCTGCATAACGCTTACATGGAATTTGAATGCAAGGAGATAATTATCAATTATCTCACCCATCATCCCTAATAGCTATAACACAAAAAAGGGATTACAACCATTCCACATACTATTTAAGACATAAGGTGGCCATTAAAGGTCCAATTTCCGTTCACTGCACCATCAACAAATCAATCTTTGCTTCCCATCTACCACAACCAATGACAAAAATCCAAATTGGACGACTATTTTTATAATCATTCATAATCAATTGTGCCCATCAACTGAGATTATTTAGAACCAATCCGATCAGAATTTCTGATCGCTTGAACTATTTTTCACTAGAAATTGAACCATTAGTGGCCACCTTAAGGCTATGTTTCCACTGTAGCAATGCGTTTTCACATCAGGAAATTCGATTTTTCTGAACAAAAAAATGCATGGTATTTTACATGTTCTACCTAGTAACAGCATGACAAGTTCCTTTTTCTGGTAAGAATACAGATGCGAAAATTCACATTTGAATGCGATTTTTTTTTTTTGCACTATATACGAAAATCGTGTACGGCATGTGAGAATATAGAACAGCCTGTCGCTTTTTTACATGCATACAATTTCAAGCCCAAAATTTGCATAAAATGGAAGCTAGTCCAATCACAATCCATTGGTTTTCATACAAATACAAATCTTCATTGCGAAAATTCATGGAAAAATCACAAAAGTGGAAACCTAGCATAAGGGCTGGGACCCACTACAGGTGCAGTAGCAGAATCGAGGAAGTGCCAAGATTTGCTGGAACAATCATGATTTGGCTATTTCAGGCACTGATGTACTCGCTACCCAATCACAGCACTACTAGTTGGATCATCCCCCATCGGGATCCACTGGCAGCCGCCAGTGGGCCCCAGCCTTAAGATTAAAAAGGAACAGCCGCTAACATGAATGTTACATGCACACTATACAGTTGTAAACTAAGTCATCAGGATTAGCCCAATCACAACCTTCACTAGTGTCCAGTTTTCTTCTCATGGACCCTTTATGTAGTAGGGCAATATACTGTATAATACCCAATAACCATGTAATTAGCTCCCCCCCCCCCCCCCCCCCCTGGATAACCAGCATGGAAAGTAAGAAAAAAAAAGTATAAGGGTTTTGAGGCTTGTAACAGCATATAGTCATAAAACATAGCTTGTAATTACAATCTCTATTCACAGGTAGATATGACAAACTGATAAAAGTCAATGAGTCACATAATCTTGGTGAACACCGCCTAACGCACGTTTCACGGCATTTACAAAAAGCCGCTTCTTCAGAGACAGAGCGTTACAATTCACAGCCGCTTCTTCAAAAGGCAGAGCGTTACAATTCACAGCCGCTTCTTCAGAGGCAGAGTGTTACAATTCACAGCCGCTTCTTCAGAGGCAGAGCATTACAATTCACAGCCGCTTCTTCAGAAGCAGAGCTTTACAATTCACAGCAGCTTCTTCAGAGGCAGAGCGTTACAATTCACAGCAGCTTCTTCAGAGGCAGAGCTTCACAATTCACAGCAGCTTTTTCAGAGGCAGAGCTTTACAATTCACAGCCGCTTCTTCAGAAGCAGAGCGTTACAATTCACAGCCGCTTCTTCAGAGGCAGAGCGTTACAATTCACAGCCGCTTCTTCAGAGGCAGAGCGTTACAATTCACAGCAGCTTCTTCAGAGGCAGAGTGTTACAATTCACAGCAGCTTCTTCAGAGGCAGAGCTTTACAATTCACAGCAGCTTCTTCAGAGGCAGAGCTTTACAATTCACAGCCGCTTCTTCAGAGGCAGAGCTTTACAATTCACAGCAGCTTCGTCAGAGGCAGAGCTTTACAATTCACATCAGCTTCGTCAGAGGCAGAGCTTTACAATTCACAGCAGCTTCTTCAGAGGCAGAGCTTTACAATTCACAGCAGCTCCGTCAGAGGCAGAGTGTTACAATTCACAGCAGCTTCTTCAGAGGCAGAGCTTTACAGTTCACAGCAGCTTTTTCAGAGGCAGAGCTTTACAATTCACAGCAGCTTTTTCAGAGGCAGAGCTTTACAATTCACATCCGCTTCTTCAGAGGCAGAGCGTTACAATTCACAGCCGCTTCTTCAGAGGCAGAGTGTTACAATTCACAGCCGCTTCTTCAGAGGCAGAGTGTTACAATTCACAGCCGCTTCTTTAGAGGCAGAGCGTTGCAATTCACTGCCACTTCTTCATTGGCAGACCATATAATTCACAGCCGCTTCTTCAGAGGCAGAGCGTTACAATTTAGAGTTGTGACCAATGGCAATTAAAAAAAATAGTATACAGTGCTGTACATCACATAGTTATGATGCTCCAGGTAAAGCCATCATCTTAGCCAAGCCAAAAAATTAGTCAGTACACAGACAGAAGCTGTAAAGTTACTGGAACAAGGCTGATGGGGGTGTTTAATCACTGCAGTCTATAGAGGTCAGTACCTCAGTATCAATAGCTGTCAGTTTCTTTGCAGCTAGCAGATGAAGTATTGTCTGGTGAAGTGTTAGCCTGGGGCACTTTTTCCCTACAGGTTTACTTTAACTATGACTTCATCCAAAAACCTACATTGTTGTAAAGCCTCTGAATCTTTGGGTGTCATATACATTTGTATGTACAGCCATATAAGTTTCAATTATTTGAACAAATTGTACTACAGAGTTCATTGTGTATTTTTTCCCCCCTTTGCGCAGATGTAACAAATCGACACTTAGGTTCACTGCTTGCACAACACGCCGCCATTAATCAGCTGTCTTAATTGACTTCTGAAAAACAAGCAAGAGCATCTAGGTGTGATGGATGCTGCTAACGTTTGCAGGAAGTGAGGCAAACACAGTAAACACTACAGAAAATCAAACGAGTATTCCTTGTGTGTGAGCAGAATCAGAGACAACGTGGATGATTTCAAGGCTCATTCCAGCAATCTGCTTAGGCAGCGGAGGTGAATTGGGGAAAACCCAAGATTTTAAAGGGAGGATTCCCAAAAGGTCTCTTTCAGCCACACCATAGACTTTGACTATGTTGGGGATTAAAACCTCCCTGGCGTTCAATTTCCCCAGGATTTCTGTGCAAAAAGTGATAAAATTAATTTTTATAACTTTTTTTTTCCTGTAACTTGCCAAAAATGTGTCAAGCAAGGGTCTAGTATACAGTGCAGGAGAGTATTGATGTGTATGCACGTTTATACTGTTCACAGCATGTTCTGTATGGACGGATAATCTGTCAATACCGCTAGGGAGGTTAGTGTGAGCTCCTCTGAGGATAGTCAGTGACATGACTATGTACCCTGTAATGTGCTGCAGAAGATGTCAGTGCTATATAAATACATAGTAGTTAGAATGAGACGATGTTAAATTTTTAATTATTTTTAGGGGGAGGAGGGTGGTAGAGAGATGGTGAGACAGAGACCAGAGAGTAGGAGAAAAAGATAGGAGTGGGGGAAACAGAGAGAGAGAGAGAGAGAGAGAGAGAGAGAGAGAGAGAGAGAAGTGAAAGAGACATGAGTGAGTGTCAGTATGAGAGAGAGAGACACACACAGGACAGTGCAGAAGAGGGGGGGGGGGCACAGGGAATGGGAGGCAATACCGAATATTGCAATTGTGGTCCGATGCTTCTCACCTGTTTCTATTTTGCAGTGCCATACTTCGATAATACACAGACATAGAGGGGATTGGATTTAAAAGGGCAATCACATGAGCAGCCCGAGATCAGGATGTATTCAGCTGGTTTATCCATCCAGACCTCCCTCTGTGCTTCTTCTATTACTACAGAAGTCGGCTGATTGTGGGCATTGTTATCTGTATCCGCTGGCTTCTGCAGCATATTCAGTTTGGTGTTACAGGAGCCAGTGATTACAGATAATGATGAGGACAGCCGACATCTATAATGAAGGGGGAAGTGAAGCCTTCTGCAAGGTCCCAACTTCCTTCTTTACTAGCATACAGCAGGGCTTGCCCCACACAGAACCGTTGTTACACTCTCACATGATAATGCTTCCCCCCACCACCAAGTCAAATCCTTTCATTAAGCCCCCTCCTGCACAATATAATTGATCTATGACTGCATAAGCCACACCTCCCCACCAATCGCCATGCCCAGACTTTGTAGTTATTTTATTAATATTTAATACTAAAGACACGTATTAAAGGGAGTTTAAATCGAATGTAAAAATAAAAAAAAAACAAATCTGGGTCCTATAGAGCAGGGATTTTCAACCTGTGGTACGTGTACCACCTGTGGTACTTTGCTGTTGGCCAGGTGGTACACTCCGGGTTTGCCTGCCACTTAATTACCTGCCCGCCTCTTGTCCTGGTCCCATCCAGCCTCCACAAAGTTCAGCCCCCTCCTCACTCACTCGCCTCGATATGCTGCCCTGCGGCATACTTCAGACCTCAAAATCAAATACAGACTTTAAATACAGAAAGGGACATCATTCCACCAATGCCTCCTGCTATTCCCCTTACATATGTTCCCCCTTTCTTAAACTGTACCTGTAAGAAAAAAGTGCCCCGGGGTACTTACGTCTGGAGGGGGAAGCCTCTGGATTCTAAAGAAGCTCCTTGTCGGCGTGAACGCATGAGCAGTAGCAGCTCTCCGCTCATACTCTGGAGGAAACAGCCGAGCCTGATCGGGTCTGATATACTGCGCAGGCACACTGGTGGTACTTTGAATTTTTTATGCGATAAAAATGGTACAATTAGTGAAAAGGTTGAAAAGCCCTGCTATAGAACCTTCGTGTTCCTCTCCTGGTCCCTTTGTTCTTGCGCTGGCTCTCCCTCTCTCTTCCACTGCCCGAGGCTTCGGCAGTCTTCTGGAGCTGGAGTGCTCCCGAAGACGGGATGCTCCATACTGCGCATGTGCAAGATTGCTCTCACACCATGTGCAGTACGGAGTGGCCTGTGCTCCCAAAGACTGCCGAAGCCTCAGGCACCCTCGTCACTTTGGTTGCTATGTACCAGTCCACTTGCCTTCCTGTTTACTACACAGGTCACTCCATGATCACAGCTAGAGAGCAGTTTGCCAGGCGGGGTCAAACGGTTTATCCTCTGACGCACATAGAGCCACCGCCAGCCTGGATTAACACGTAAGCAGGCATTCATGTACTGCAAAAAGGCTGTTGTGCCCCATCCACTTGCCACCCTTGTATCCACCTCCTTCACCTGTCTCGGATGGGAATGCCAGTATCTGTCATCATGGACTTTTGTTTGCTGACTCCTTTTTCACAATAAAGCCGAAACTTAAAGTGGTATTGTCATCAAAAAAAAGTTTTTACTCGAATTCATTAAACATGGTAAAAAATGAATATGAAACACAGAGTGCATTGATGTTTTTTGAATGCATAGTAAGCAAATCAAATAGATAAAGTTCTCTGATAGTTCTGCCCAGCAATGGCAGGCTTATTTTATCAATCTGCAGCTATATGAAGTGTAATACATGGTACACACCATGCAATTCCCTATGAAATCGACAGGTCGAATCGATAGTTTGACAGATATTATTTCCAATTGTTTTTCGGATCAATTTTGTATAGAAGTGATCGGAAAATCTTTCAGAAAAATGATTGGAAATCAGAGCAAACCTGTTGGAAATTATCAATTTGACCCGTCGATCTGATGGGAATTTGCATGAATTTTAACCCTTGAAGGAAAGTCAGATTGTTTTAGCTGTTAATTTCATGCTGTTCTTAAAGCTTTAGATTATAGATGAAATTTTACATAGAGAAGAAGGTGTAGGCAGCGCTTCCAAATACAGAAGGCTGCACCTGAGTTGATTTAGCTGCAAAGAAGTGCAGAGCTCCAATGGACCATATTACACAACATGCATTCAAACATGTACAGCAATGGAGGGCGTTAGCTTCAGCAAATAATGTGTGCACAAATCATTTCCTACTAGACTTCCCCCCGCGTTGACGTGCCCCCTCGGGGAAGACCTACCACTAACCTAACATTAAAAGCATAACTTACCTGGTGCGACTTATCATAAAATGGTATACACATTTCTTCAAGACAGACAAATTTCTTCTATAGATGAAATTTGATAACAGTACCACTTTAACCACTTTACGCCCAATTTATGTCCGCTTAAAAGTCTGCCAGGGCATAGATGTCAACTTCCGCAGTCCACGTACTGGCTGTTCGCTCTGCTTTCTTGTTGCTGCAGCCAGCTCGCTCTGCTGTCACGCTAACAGCAGAGCTATGTATTTTAGTCATGAGCCAATCACAGTAATCACTGTTTACAAAGGGAAAGGACGATTCTGCTCCTTAAGGGGCCAGAGACGTCTAGTCCCAAAGTGGTTAAGGACAGTGCCCGGGCTTTTCTTTTCATTTGAAACAAAGTAAATTACCGTATATTCCGGCATATAAGACAACTGGGCGTATAAGACGACCCCCAACTTTTCCAGTTAAAATATACATTTTGGGATATACTCGCCCTATAAGACTACCCCTCTTGACTCTTGGACATTTGTATACTGTACTGTTTGTACTGGTGCTATACTTTGTAAACAGGTACAGATACTGGTCCTGTACTGTATGTGGTACCCAGTATACAACAACCAACAAATTACAGCAAGCGATGTACCTTACCGGCGATTGGCTGGTTGTTGTATATGTTACGGCCAGAACCCGAAGTCTGGCCACTTCGGGTTCTGGCCGGTCACAACGCGAAGTGGCCGGCTGATCCGGCCAATATACAAAACGGCTGTGAATTTCGGACTTTGGCCGGCCAGAACGCGTTGTGACTTACAGTGGCCGGCCAAGTCACGAAGTTTCCCGCACCGCTCCCCCGCCAGCTGCTCTCCTCTCCCCTCCGCCGGCGCTCACCGTTCGTGCAGTTATAGACCTCAGATCAGGGCGACCGGACCGGGGAAGCAGAGAGAGGCAGAGCAGCTCACACGCGACCCGCAGGAAGCAATACACTTCAATGCAGAAGTGACATCATTGAACACTTCCGCATTGAAATGTACGGGTCCGGGCGGGTCTCGTGTGAGCTGCTCTGCTTCTCTCCGCCTCTCTGGTCGCCCTGATAGGAGGTCTGAATATCGCCTCCAGAAAAGCTCCCCCAGCCCAGCAAAGCACCCCCAGCTTAAAAGGCACCCAGCAAAGCCCACCCCCCGCCATGCAAAGCCGCCCCCCCCACCCACTATGCAAAGCACCCAGAAAAGACCCCCCAGCCATGCAAAGCCGCCCCCACCCACCGTGCAAAGTGCACAGCAAAGCACCCAGCAAAGCCCCCCCCCCCTGCCCCCAGCCATGCAACCCCCCCCCCTCCCCAGACCATGCAAAGTGCACAGAAAAGCACCCCCAGCCATGCAACGCACCCTGCAAAGTCCCCCCCCCCCCCCCGACCATGCAAACTGCACACCAAAGCTTCCACAGCCGTGCACAGCCCCCCAGCAAAGACCCCCCCCCCCACCATGCAAAGCGCCCAGCAAAGCACCCCCCAGCCATGCATCCCCCCTCATCTGTAACTAATCACCACTGTAATTTGAGCTCTCCCTGTGTCACCTGACTGCCACAGCAGAGCAGCTAATTTAAAAGCACAGGATGTTAACAATATGTCTGCTCCCAAGAAAGCAGGATGTAGACACACTGCAGATTTATTGCAGGATTTGCATCAGCTGTAACTAAGAAATGCTTTTATTATGCTGTTGTGTGTATTTCAGATCAGAGAGGAAGTTCCCATTGCCATTCATGGTGCTGGACAGGACCAGGGATGTTCTGGGATTTGTGCGTTTTGGGCTTTGGCCGACTGACCATGGCCGTTTCTAGAACTGGCCGGCCAATGTCAGAAATTCCCAGCATTTTGGACTTTGGCCGACGTCAAATCGGCCAGTTTTAGAAACGGCCGGCCAATTCTAGAATTGGCCGATTTCTGGTTTTGGCCGTAACATATACAAAGCCTGTTTGGATTGGTCAGCTATCCCAGTCTCCAAGAGTGGTAGCACAAACATGCCCCTTTCACCCGTCTGGCCCGCCCTTGTATACTATTACCGACTTCTCTGCCTCTCTGTATGTAGTACCCAGTATACAACAAACAACCAATCACGGCAAGCGATGTACCTTACTGGTGAATGGCTGGTTATTATATACAAAGCCTGCTTGGATTGGTCACCTATCCCCGTCTCCAAGACTATCACAGTGGTAGCGCAAACATGCCTCTTTCACCCGTCTGGCCTGCCTCGTATTCTATTACCTCCTTCTCTGCCTCTCAGACATTGCACCTGCACACCTGTGCTGCTTCACTGCAGTCCTCAGGAGTGAGGTTTGAGAGGCAGAGAAGGAGGTATGGTAATAGGATACAACAGCAGGCCAGATGGGTGAAAGAGACGTGTTTTTCTGGGCACAGCGCCACTCGCTCTCATTCTTCCATACCCTGGGCGTCCTAGACGCCTGCAGCTTGCATCACCCTTCACTTACACCTTCCCGGTGAGGTGAGTGGATTTTCTTCTACCATACTTGTACAGCACCGCCCTTGCTGCTTTCATATGGTCGCCGTTTGAGTCCCCCACCACATGCCGCAACGCAGATTCTCCAGTTCAGCTCGGAAGTTTCAGCACCCACCCTATAAGATGACACCTGTCGTATAAGACGACCCCCAACTTTTGAGAAGATTTTTCTGGGATAAAAAGTAGTCTTATACGCCAGAATATACAGTACTTTGGGGTAAAACCAGGTAGGATATGCATATGGGCAAATAGGGCTATTTTTCACGATCAGCATATTGCAATGCCAAGCGCTTGCAAATCGCAAAGTGCTAGGTCATACAAATCGAAATGCGTTGACACAATTTTACATAATTGCAAATGTCAATCCTGCTGCATTTTTTATGCATTGTGTTTACAGCCCTGACACCCATTGGATTGTGCCATAACCGCATGCGCTGGGTGCACTAACAATCGCCCTCAGGAGTTGGCACATAGGTTTTTGCTCTATATTATGCCAGATAATAATTCTATATTAAATGTGAGGATTCGTAATCTCACAAATGCCCTTGCGTGACAGCGTCTTTGTAATCAGAGGCTTTTAATGCAGCGCATCTCTTGCACTCACCTTCTTTTCGATGCTGGCCAGCTGCTCCTTGTGGAAACTGTCCAGGTTTTTCAGTTCTTCCTCTTTGCGTTGTAATTCCTTTGCCTTAAAAAGACAAACGTACTGGATTATTACAGTAGGTAGTGGTGGCAACCAAAGGCTTCAGTTTCAACAATTTTTACTGACTTCCAAAAACGAAACAAAATTGTGTGGAATGAAGTGTACTATATAACATTTTACAACGGATGGATTTCTCCAACAAACAGGAGAACGGTACATCAGTAATGTATGGCAACCACGGGGCAGATGGTTTCTTGTCTAGCCAAAGCTTTCAGCACTGATAGAAGGTCACAGAGATTTTGTTAAACCCCTGTTCAGACTCATTTTTTTTGCATGCATTTAATAGATCATGAATTAAACTGATTTATGTATAAAATCATATTTTTTAAATACAATTACATTTTTGCAAAATGAAATAAGTTACTGTATTTTTGCGACCATAAGATGCATTTTTTCTTTCCTAAACGCGGGTCATTTCATCTTATGGACCGAAAACAAGGAATCCCTGACTTACGAAGGTACACCAATATCGATTTGATTACAATATCGGGGACTCCCTGCCATGTGCTGCCCTGCGTGCAAAGTAATGTGCAGGGAAGCAGCAGCGCACATCTCCCCCTGCTCTGGACGCCTGCAGCGATCAACAATGTCTTCTCGCCCTCAAGGCTTCCCCTCTTGCCTGTCGCATGTAATGGTGCCATCAGGAGAAGCTGGCACTAGAGGAAGCCAAGAGGGAGAGAAGACGTCGCTGGTTGCTGCAAGTGCCCACGGAGCAGGTGAGACACACACTGCTGCTTCCACTGCGCATTCACTCTGCACGGGGATGCAGTGGGACACAAGCTAGACACAGGGGGAAACAAGAGGTACAAGGGGGAAACAAAAGTTACAAGGGGGACACAAGAGGGACAAGACAACATAATAAATGGGGTGCAGGATTGGGGGAGTAAATCCACAAAATGCCATGCACCATGGATGCACCAGGCTTAGTATATTTCTCTTCCCTGGTTTTTGCTCTCTAAGGGCCCTTTTCCACTAGAGCGATTGTGATTGCTGAATCGCAAATCGCTAGTGATTTTTAAATCGCTAGAGTTGTTACTTTATTATAGAAATCACGAGAAGTATTTTCCACTACAGTGATTCGATTTGGAAATCGCTAATCGCAAATCGCAATCGCTTGCTGGAGCGATTTTTACAATGATAATGCAATGCAAATGAAAATCACAAATCGCAATCGCATAACAGAATTAATGAAAAATCGCAATCGCTGGCGTTTGTGATTTGTGATTGCGATTGCTAGTGGAAAAGGGCCCTAAACCTAGGAGTGTCTTATGGTCAGGAGCTTTTTACGGTCCTAAAAATATGGTATGTATGTGTCTGCTGCATCAACCTATCTCACAGACCTTCAGCTACCTGCTCACACCGGGTCAGTCTGAATTACTTCCAGCAGAGTCCCCAAAGGAAAGTGACTGCTCTGTCGCTGAAGCCACTCCCCCTGTTTGCTCATAGCCTATCAGGAGGGCAGGCTTCAGCCAGACTGGATTGGTAGTAAAGCCCATCATGGAAGAATATGTGTATTAAGTTGCACATGCAAGAAGCTGATATGACGTTGCCTGAGCGAGTCCACCAGTAAAGGTTTGAAAAAAAATTAAAATAAGTTACTAAAACCAAAAACTCTTGAAGTTAACAGCACGAATACTAACAAACTAACAGATCTCCAGTGCCGGACACCCTTACAGATAATGCATCTGTGACTCGTAATAAATAGTAATAGCAACAGATTAACCAATACTCGTTGGCACAAGGGCTAAAGCATGCTGAAAAGCTTTTGTGCAGGCAAGAATGGGTTAGGCTCCCCTGTACATAAAATCCAGTCATATAAAAGGGCAGGACCAGCAGCCATCCTCATCTTCTCTGTTTTCTGTCATGCCCTCAGGGGTCTGTCACAAACACCCTGAATATTTTATGTGTCATGGTAAGAAAGTACTGTTTATTCTGCATCCTGAAGACAACATTCCCATCACCCTCTGCAGCTATATTTAGCAGTGCACCACACACACATGCGTAATGGCAAAGGTCTTAATGGTGGGCTTGAACTTTTAGGAACCAGGAAAGCGTTGGGGTGAGAAGGGATGAGGCGGTAAAAGTGATGAAAGTTGCCCGGACAGAGCCAATCCCTGAAGGTGCAGAACTGTCGCTGCAAGGCCAGTAGGGGTCATTAGGAAGACAGATTGTGTCTGAGGGCTGATGGCTCTCTCAGACTTCCCAGGAGCAGCCGGGAATGGGCAAACTGGGACCTTTCATGGAGTTTAGGCTGAGTGTATCTGGCAAGGAAAAAAAAACGTCCTTCCCAGATAGCCGTACTTTAAATGTCAGCTTCATCTGACGCTCAATGAGGCTGACAGAGGCTTCTGCAGAATTCCTGAAGGCCAAAATTGCCTGGATGGCAAGGGAGCGGAGAAAAGATCATCTGACATAGAGAATGGCTCCCAGGTTACACTGGAGGTGACTGAGCTAAACCTGTTGTGAAGCAGCTTTACAAGAAATATTTACCTTTGAAGGGATATTACCATTATTCACCTAGAAGGACAAATAAATTACTTAGATTCTGCTTGAGTACAAAGCCTAAATGCAATAAAGAATATGTACAGTGGAGGAAATAATTATTTGACCCCTCACTGATTTTGGAAGTTTGTCCAATGACAAAGAAATGAAAAGTCTCAGAACAGTATCATTTCAATGGTAGGTTTATTTTAACAGTGGCAGATAGCACATCAAAAGGAAAATCGAAAAAATAACCTTAAATAAAAGATAGCAACTGATTTGCATTTCATTGAGTGAAATAAGTTTTTGAACCCTCTAACAATAAAATACTTAATACTTAGTGGAAAAACCCTTGTTTGCAAGCACAGAGGTCAAACGTTTCTTGTAATTGATGACCAAGTTTGCACACATTTTAGGAGGAATGTTGGTCCACTCCTCATTGCAAATCATCTCTAAATCCCTAAGGTTTCGAGGCTGTCTCTGTGCAACTCCGAGCTTGAGATCCCTCCATAGGTTTTCTATTGGGTTAAGGTCCGGAGACTGACTAGGCCACTCCATGACCTTAATGTGCTTCTTCTTGAGCCACTCCTTTGTTGCCTTTGCTGTATGTTTTGGGTCATTGTCGTGCTGGAACACCCATCCACGACCCATTTTCAGTTTCCTGGCAGAGGGAAGGAGGTTGTCGTTCAGGATTTCACGATACATGGCTCCGTCCATTTTCCCGTTAATGCGATTAAGTTGTCCTGTGCCCTTAGCAGAAAAACACCCCCAAAGCAAAATGTTTCCACCCCCATGCTTGACGGTGGGGACGGTGTTTTGGGGGTCATAGGCAGCATTTTTCTTCCTCCAAACACAGCGAGTTGAGTTAATGCCAAAGAGGTCTATTTTGGTCTCATCAGACCACAGCACCTTCTCCCAGTCACTCACAGAATCATTCAAGTGTTCATTGGCAAACTTCAGACGGGCCTGCACATGTGCCTTCTTGAGCAGGGGGACCTTGCGAGCCCTGCAGGTTTTTAATCCATTGCGGTGTAATGTGTTTCCAATGGTTTTCTTGGTGACTGCGGTCCCTGCTAATTTGAGGTCATTCACTAACTCCTCCCGTGTAGTTCTAGGATGCTTTTTCACCTTTCTCAGAACCATTGACACCCCACGAGGTGAGATCTTGCGTGGAGCCCCAGAGTGAGGTCGATTGATGGTCATTTTGTTCTCCTTCCATTTTCGAACAATCGCACCAACAGTTGTCACCTTCTCTCCCAGCTTCTTGCTAATGGTTTTGTAGCCCATTCCAGCCTTGTGCAGGTCTACCAATTTGTCTCTGACATCCTTGGACAGCTCTTTGGTCTTTCCCATGTTGGAGAGTTTGGAGTCTGCTTGATTGATTGATTCTGTGGACAGGTGTCTTTTATACAGGTGACTAGTTAAGACAGGTGTCCTTAATGAGGGTGACTAATTGAGTAGAAGTGTCTAACCACTCTGTGGGAGCCAGAACTCTTAATGGTTGGTAGGGGTTCAAAAACGTATTTCACTCAATGAAATGCAAATCAGTTTCTATCTTTTATTTAAGGTTATTTTTTCGATTTTCCTTTTGATGTGCTATCTGCCACTGTTAAAATAAACCTACCATTGAAATGAAACTGTTCTGAGACTTTTCATTTCTTTGTCATTGGACAAACTTCCAATATCAGTGAGGGGTCAAATAATTATTTCCTCCACTGTATATAAACATTTCTTTAGTAGGTGGATATAATTCCTACCTGTTCATTTTCTTGATTACTTTTCAAAGTACCTGACTTCAAAGACCCTCTCACAACCCACTGAGCAGTCACCCTTGCCAACTCCATTATATTGTTGACACCCCTAACACATGGTGACTGAAGCGATCATAGGAGACACCAGGAAGAGGAAATGTTAGTGCAATGCACTATACGACACAGACTTTCAGCCCTCAGCTTTCTAGCTTCCCAGGGCTGAAATGGACTAAGGCCCAGTACACATTGGCAGTTAAAACTGTCTATTAGTGGACCATATCGGAATGGATCCTAACGGGTGCAAAGAAATCCAATGTTAACCTGTGGTTTCGTTCACACTGCTAAGTTAGAACCGATTCATTTGGTTTGCCCAAGCGGGCCGCAAGTTCAGGGAAGCTGCGATAAATCTAGAGCAATGGACACATCGTATTGACCATGCGCTAACGGAATGTAGGGTCACGGTTGAAAAACTAATGCCGTTTAGTGACTGATCTGTTCCATGGATCAGTTATTAATCCGTGCTGTGAGGGTGGCAATGGGCAGGAATGGTTCTATGCTTACAATAGAACTGCCCAATGTGCTAATCACCTGTAGGACAATTCTGGACAAAGTAACACTGGATCAGCATCATTTTATACCATTACCGTATTTTTCTGGACTATAAGACACTCTGGACTATAATGCGCAACTAGGTTTAGAGTAGAGAAACCAGGGGAAAACAATATAAACTAATCCTGGTGAGTTCATGGTCCAGGGGAGTCTTGTAGATGTTCTCCTCCCAATTATTGTGTCCTCCTCCTTTATATCCCAGAGAGCAGATCTTGTTTTGTTTTTATTTGATTCCAGTAAAAGTTAACAGTGGAGTCCTGAAGTTACTGATTTCTGAAGGTCCAGTTTGTCCAAAATGGAAATTGAAAGAAATAACGATTCAATAGGTGGTGCAATGGTGTAGTGGCAGCACTTCAGTTACAGGCTCAAAACGTGGCCAGAACAAATATATTTGGATGTTCTCCCCATGTTTGCATAGGCTTCTTCTGAGGACTGATTTCCTCCCATACCCCCAAAACATACTAAGTTAACAGATTTCTCCCAAATTGGCCTTAGACTTCATTCAATTATAGCACAATACACACCTGCAATTATTGCTGTTACCCACTGGGATTGGAACTCATTCCCTTGGGTAACAGTTCCCACGCTGCTCATGACGGAGTGGGAAGGGTAAGGAGGGACAACAAAAGGGTCACCTGAGCTCAGTCAAGATAATTTGGCAGGCTGGAGGTCTTTTCAATGCTTTGAGGCCATGTTACACACTCTAGATTCTCAGCAGAAGCAACCCTGAACACCTGCTTTGGCCGAGAACTTTAGTTTTACCTTCCTATCAGGAGATGTTCAGTGGCACCATCAGCTTACATCTGGCAAAAGCCAGTGGGATCCTGGTAACTTTAAATACAATTTATAGCCAGGACTGGTATTCAAATAAGTCATCAAAAGGCTTATTGAAAGCATGTCAACTGTGAAGCATTATGCAGGAGAACAGAGGCGCCAAAAGGATAAAAGTAAGCTAAATGAGCTTAAAAAACAAATTCTTGGTAAATAGAGGAGGTAGTGGTGGACTTACCTCCTCCAAGTAGACACACAATGACTGTAGTAAACACAGTCAATATATTTTATTTATGAACTCCAAATATGCAACGCGTTTCGCAGGTTTGATCCCGCTTCATCAGGCAATAACAACGGAGCAATAGCATATGTGGTCAGTAGAAGAGCCAGGCACCTCTGTGAGGTGCCTGGCTCTTCTACTGACCACATATGCTATTGCTCCGTTGTTATTGCCTGATGAAGCGGGATCAAACCTGCGAAACGTGTTGCATATTTGGAGTTCATAAATAAAATATATTGACTGTTTACTACAGTCGTTGTGTGTCTACTTGGAGGAGGTAAGTCCACCACTACCTCCTCTATTTACGAAGAATTTGGCTTTTAAGCTCATTTAAGCTTCCTTTTATCCTTTTGGCGCCTCTGTTCTCCTGCATAATATTGAGTCCACCCTGGGTGGAGGGTTGAACCCCCTTTTTCTCATTTACAGAGAGCGACTTCTTATTCCTGAGTGGGGTCAGAAAAATCTCCCCACCTGCCTTTACAGTGGTTGCCTAATGGTAACCCTGGTTTGTGAGTATTAATATTTACTCTATCTAGTAACCATTTACCAGTACATATTACACTATTGGGGCTCTTGGTGTTCCTTGTTTTTATCAACTGTGAAGCATGGAGGAGGTTAATTGTAGTTTTGAGACTGAATTTCAGCATTCTATGGAATTCTTGATTAAATGTCTCCACAATACAAGTAGGTATAGATAGATATTTAGTCAGCATGCAATCCCATCAAGGAGACATCTAATCGATCCCAGATACCATTTTGCAGTGAAAAAGAAAGACAATGAGCCCTGAAAGAGGTTGTATGTTCCCTACAGGGCCTTGCTATCAACAGCAAAGGTTTTGTCTGGACTACATGATGAGACAGAAGCAAGTGTGACAGCCCAAGCATAGGTTTCCACTTATGGAAATCTTCTGGGTTTCCCCAAATTCAAATTTGGGCAGGGAAATGCAGCCTATTGAAATCAGAAGACTGCCTTCCGATTTGCATGCGGGGGGGAGAAAAATTGAATGCCGAACACATGTGAATCCCTATAGTGCATGGCAACTGTGCCAGAATCGCACCTCACAAGATGCACGCCGTGCACAGAAGAAACGGCCCTAAATCTACAGAAAAAAAATGTGGTTTATTGTTACAGATGTTTAGAACAACCTACCTGCTGAGTTCCTTGAAAACCTGTGTATGGAGACTTGCTGCTATTTTAAAAGCAGGAGGTGATCACATCAAATATTGATTTGATTTGAGATTTTTCTCTGTGTTTGCAGTTTGCTGGTTGTTAAAGAAAAGTGGAAAATAGTCGTCCACTAATGAATTTAGAAGAAGGAAGCATTACTTGTAAGAAGTACTGTATGTTTCGCCAAAGATGCAAGTCTCTTTTTTTTATCTTTTTAATTGCATTTTAAGAAAACCGAGCCTGATTCAAGTGGACTAACTGCGAGAAACTGATGAAAGTTTGTAGAATTAAGTGACAGAGTGCGTTTGTATGCTTTTACATTTGCATACCTTTTAACAAGGTGAAAAGCTAGTTTTATGTGGTTTTTCATAAAAATCATGAAATACTCTACTCTGATGTTTGTTGCACCCCATGATATTTGGGGGTGCTGGGCCACCCAGGTGATGTTAGGTAAGTTTACTCTGAAGTTCTTTGCCCTCAAAAAATGCATTTTTCCTCACCCCATCCACTGTTTGTGTTAGGACCCTGAAATGAGACTGGCCTTGCTGCAACTTATTGGCTCCCACATCTGTGCATAACAGGAACCAATAAATCTCTGTTATTGGGGGTGTCGTGGTGGTGGGTATGCACTGGCTTAATCTAGACAGAGGCACTCAAACCTATTGCTTTACCCACCGAGTTGTGCTCCCATTTTTGCCCGAGGGAGCGGGGTCACGCCCGCGAAATGTGTCGCATTTGTGGAGTTGAATAAATTAATTGTCAATTCTGTTTTATCGAGACTTAAGTGAGTTTTCTTTTTTTGTAAGAGATATCTACACATGCCAGTGCGGCAGCCACGCGGGACCCAACTATGCAGAAGGAGCAGCAGCTAGACTCAAGGCGGCCAGGCAGGGGAGAGATATTAATGCATAGGCACTGGTGGGCCCATTATTACTGGGAAAGTCAATGGTTGCTGTTCCAATGCATTCGTCCTGATAACTTTGCACCCCAGATCCACCACGTTTGCCTGAGATTTTCCAGCTTGCTTGATGTAAACAGACTGATTTTATCTGATTCAATATTTATTATCAAATTGGACAGTCAACCAGCTGCAAAATCTCTAGATATATGGCCACCTTAAAGAGGAACTCCAGTGAAAATAATGTAATAGAAAAAGTGCTTCATTGTTACAATAATTATGTATAAATGATTTAGTCAGTGTTTGCCCATTGCAATATTTTTCCTCTCCCCGATTTACATTCTGACATTTATTACATGGTGACATTTTTACTGCTGGCAGGTGATGTGCTGCTTGCTTTTTTGGCAGTTGGAAACAGCTATTTCCCACAATGCAATGAGGTTCACAGACAGGAAACTGTCAGGACTATGGTCCTGACATCACACTGTGGGAGGGGTTTCATCACATTAGCCATACAGACACCCCCCCCTTGATGATCAGTTTGATAAAAGGGAAAGATTTCTCATGTGAAAGGGGATATCAGATACTGATTGGGATGAAGTTCAATTCTTGGTTACAGTTTCTCTTTAACAGTACACAGGAATTCTGCTGCTGGCACCCCTCCCCTTTGAATGTTAGCTATATCTCATAAGGTTTGGGTTAATGCTCTCTGGTTAGGGCCCTCAGATAATTTTGCTCTCTTGTTTTTTGTCTATAAAGAAACACGTTCCATAGTGGCTATGCCTACTATGGCCCTAGCTTGGCTTTGGGGCTCAAGCACCTGGGTGTGTATATGTGGAACAAAACAAATCTCTGTTTTACTGTAGGTGTTTGTATCCGCTGGCTTCATTTGAGTTTGAATCGCTTAAATAGGCTTGTTTCAGTATACTGATATGGACAACAAAACAAGCCTATGAGAGTTTAGATATGTCATGGAAAATTAGCTTTAGATCTCAACAGCGGATATTCACTTTAGCTGGTTATAGTTAATCTTCCACATCTATAAAAGCCATTACAAATTACCATGCACACACAAAGCACATGGCATTTTAACCGATATTTATGGAACTGACTCAGTGTACACGCATTGGGCAATTCCCATTACATAGGTAGGACATGCATTGCTTTTTTAGCATGTGTTAGGCAAGTCACATCAGTTGTGCGTGGTAATTTTATCGCCTTTTAGTGAATGAAGTCCATTGCGTTTGGTGTGGTGAAAAACAAACATCCGCAGTTATGGATAGGAAGTTGGCTCTGAGTACACATCTTCACTCAATTACAACTCGATGGCTACAATATGGTCTCTATCATATGGAAAGCTGAAGTTGGTGACTAGCACAATAACTGTTGCCCATATTTGTAAGTAGCAGAGTTGACAGTTCCAGGAAGAGCACTAACTTCACCATTTGTATATGCAAAAGGGCACCGAGAAATAGCCGTTAGTAGAATATCGGTAACTTTATATCTTTTTTTTAACAGTTAAAATGTATTGAATTTTTTTGAGAATAACAAAGGAAACATAGATAGCACATAATGGTTCGTGCATGCATTACATATTGACAGAAGCACAATAGTATAAAGATCTTTTATATTATTTATTATATCTTTTTAACAGTACTAATAACCATAATAATATATCACTAATTACAGCTAAACCTAACCCTATTCACACACAGAACCCTCTCTCTACCGATGCTTAACCTTGCCCATCCCAGTCCTGTACACTTAACATTAACAAGCACCCCATGCCTAACCTTAACCGCCCCCTCCCCACCCAACGTTAACTGAGTGCCCCTCTAAGACGCAAATCAGAAGCAAAAAAAAATGAAAAATCTTATATGCACCGGAAGTTTATGCGCCTCCATAAGCACCAATATAAATATCAGTGATGTTCCGAAACTTGTGTGTCTCTGGCGACCGATAGTGGGCTCCGATACGCGTGAGCTAACTTGTTGTCCAGCTTATTTATGTTTTATTAAAGATCGGACTTTTATATGCCAGAGAAGCGGATCTTCCTTTCTTTTAGTGTATATGCGGTCTGGCTGCCTGTGCTCCTGCTCTTGGCTAATCTGGTGGAGTGGTGAGCAGAGTTCATCTTTGTTATACGATAAACAGTGGGCGCCTGTGCCACACGCTAAGCAAATGCAGCTACAAACACCCACAATTTGTAGCTACATTTTGCATATCAAGCAGCCCCACGGTCTGCTATTTATCTGGTGCCTCCAACACCCATGTTTTCATACATTACCAATGTTTCTAAGGGTGGCTATGGGAGCGCTCAAACTTCAATGACACTTAGGTGCCCAAATTTCCTGCTTCCATTCTCGTTTAAAGATCAAGCATGCTGGATCTTTAAATGTCATCTAGGGGAGCTGTACACACTCTACACTCTCAGAGTTTCCTCTGCCGTGTGTACAAGGCTTTGGACATCTGCAAACCAGATCTGAATCCCTCCCTGCTTCGAGTCCAGGTTATTGATTAGACTTTGAGGGCAGCTAATAAACAACACTGTTGTATGCCGAGATGGGAAACCCTAGGAAATCGCGGGGAGAGGCTGGCAGAATTGTCATCAGAAGCCACAGCGGAGCTCATGTATGTGTATAGACTGCTGGTAAGAAGGAAGCCTGTGTAAAGCCTAGGCAAGCATTGCATCCTTAGATCTATTCAAGGGTGAAAATTGTCATGGATTATAACTGCATTGTTGAGCAGACAACAAGCTGTGGTTAGCATATTTTATAACTTATTTATCTTTTAAGACACAAAAGGATAGGATAAATAGACAATATAAATGTAAATGATTATGAGGGTAAATGCAGCATCTACGGCTTTCCATTCTCAAAGCACATATCTAAATTTACATATTAAACCCAGGAAATTATAGCAAGCAACAGACTACATAATAATACACAATGCTGTGTTAGGATCTGACTAATAAATAAATAAAAACACTGTGTCCATCTCTGCCATCTTCTAATCTAATGGCATTGGTGCATTGGCCCTCAATATAGAACACTTGAATGTTCTTTTGCTGGTTCTCTAAGTGTGGCCTCTCTGGCACAGAAAGGGTGCTATCCAAATAAGGGGTTCTTGCTGATAATTAAGCTGCACGTGTGCATCTGCATATGATCTCCAGGATTACGTGCGTCTCTACCAAGGCTTTGTAAATATTTCTCTCTGCTAA
The DNA here is from genome assembly GCF_040937935.1 of Hyperolius riggenbachi. Classification (NCBI taxonomy): domain Eukaryota; kingdom Metazoa; phylum Chordata; class Amphibia; order Anura; family Hyperoliidae; genus Hyperolius; species Hyperolius riggenbachi. The sequence goes on from NC_090654.1 coordinate 78,052,523, forward strand.
TCATTTATAATAAGCATATAATAGGCACTTGGGGCTGTTTCTTTTTGTCTGGGGTTTGCACTAATTTCTGTGTGTGTTTTTTACTGGTGCCAACAGCCAATCTTCTCAAACAATGGGTGGGATTATTTGCATTGTTGTTGTTAAGCAAACAGCATCAGGCTTCGAAAGCGCTGCATGCCCCAACCTTAAAAGGAACCCGGAGTGTGAGACCTATGGAAGCTGCCATATTTATTTCCATTTAAACAATACCAGTTGCCAGGGCCGGTTCCCTCATGAAGCAAGGTGAAACAGTTGCATCAGACACAAAGATTACAGGGGCAGCGTGTTTGTTCTGTGTTTACACTAACAGCATGCAGTCAGAGTAGGAGAAGCGAGAGGAGAGCGAGGTATAGAGGGGAAAAGCAGCTTGTTGTGCTGTGTGAGGAGTCTGTCAGGAGAGAAGCAGTTGTTAATTTGACTTGCACAGCAGAAGGGAAGAGGTGGCACTGCTGTCCTGACTGAGGAGGAATGGAGTGGCTGAGGGTTTGTTTGTCACAGACAGACAGCCAGTGTGCTATTGTGTTGAGCTGCAGCATGTCATGTACGAACATTAGATGAAGCAAACTAAATTGTCAGGTGCTGTGCGACCATTCCAAATCGGAGCGTGGGGGTGCAACCTCACAATGATTGTTCAGGGTCTATGGCTTAAACCAGTGCTGTCCAACTTCATGGGCATGATTTGATGGCAACTAAATCGCTGTTTAGAGTGGAATTAAATTAAAATATCCCCTCTGCAGGCCACACCTTAATGTCTAACAAAGAAATGTCTGATAACACCATCTTAGCTCCTTCCAATCATATGTCCAAATTTTTAAAGTGTAACTGTCGGGCATAACATAAACAATTTTTTATTTTTATTTGGTAAACACGTAATAAGGATGCTAACCAGGCAATACAAAAGTTAAAATCACTATTACTTTTCTTGTTGATAAATGATCATTCCCGAGTTTACCTGACTCTTATTTGGTACATTGTCGTACAAAGGAAGTTGCAGGGCATGCTAGGTTGTCTTTTTTGCTTCTTTACTTTGCTCTCAGACTTAACTAATGCAGCCTGATTGGCTGAAGCCTCTTTTCCTCCTGTTTTCCCCTCCCACACCTCTGTTCCTCTCTGATTGACTAATATTTCTCATGCGGAGACAATGCACCTTCTATTGCAGAGCTGGGTGAGAGTGCCTGAAGACTAGTAGGAGGGCGGGCAACGCATACACAATTAGGCAGAGGAGAGTAAAAGAGGAAATGATATCAGGATTGACTTCAAGATAGACACAGTTAAAATGGAAAATCCTAAGAAGGATTTTCGGTACTTATCCGTTAGCCGGGCGCATCCGGCAGGTGGCGCTGTTGTATCGAATTTCAATGCGCTGGGTTGTATCTAATTCCATTCATACTTAGTTAATGTAGTACTGTGTGAATGGAAGCGCTGCAGGTGGCGCTAATTACATTGATACGTTGATAACAATACAGTGTTAATGGCAAGGAATACATTGTATTTGAAGTGGCCGCCACTGGCACTTAATGGAATTCAAATGAAGGCGGCGGCAATGTAACAGATGAAGCCGCCGCCTTCGTCTGTTCTTCTTCTCCCCCTTTGCCCTCTCTCAACTATACAATCCTGCCAGCTGGGGGGGGGGCACGCCTGTCTCCCCCACAGTCGTTCGTCGCAAGGAAACAAGCAGGATTCCCTGCCGCGACGAACGACTCTGGGGGGAGACGCATGTCCCCGCAGGCTGCCAGCATTGAAGAAGCGAGAGGAGGGCAAAGGGGGAGAAGAAGGAGAACAGACGAAGGTGGCGGCTTCATCTGTTACATTGCCGCCGCCTTCATTTGAACTCCGTGTAAAAGTGCCAGCCACTTCAAATACAATGTATTCCTTGCCATTAACACTGTATTGTTATCAATGTATCAATGTAATTAGCGCCACCTGCGGCGCTTCCATTCACACAGTACTACGTTGAAGTATGTATGGAATTAGATACAACCCAGCGCATCGAAATTCGCTACAACAGCGCCACCTGCCGGATGCGCTCGGCTAACGGATAAGTACCGGATTTTCTCTTTTTTAGGCCTCTTTCACAGTGGGACGTTGCATTTGATGCAACGTTAAAGTTGCACAACATGCCCCTAACGCAGCGCATGTAGGTTATAAAATTGGATTTTATTTTGTACTACGTTATGTGTCTCTTGGTGTGCCGTTTTCGTCGCATGCTGATGGAACGAAAACGGTGCATGCGTTACATTTAAAAAAAAAAAAAAAACTTACTGAGCATGTGCAACACACAAGGCAGCAAATGTATTGCTAAACGCACAGCATGCAGCACTTTCTAAATATTGCTACATGTTACACACAACGCGATGGGTGCACTGTGAATGTCGCACAGCCTTTGTATTGCTGTGCGTTAGTCTGCGTTGGAACATTTTCTAACGTGCGACTTTAACGTCCCACTGTGAAAGAGGCCTTAACTATAGAAGAATCACTAAAATCAAACTGTGGACAGTGCAATACATATGTAAGTAGAGCAAGTATTTACTTATATATGTGTATCTAAGATAGTATGGCAGACAGCTCCTCTTTAAAATAGATTTTGGTTGTGGAAGCCCTGCTTGATGCAAACATTTGGCTTACTCGGGTTTATAAAGGTAACAGATGATACATTTATTTCTGTGCCCGTAGAGTGGTGTTAAAAGCATACATTTTAGTTTAGCCAAGGAAATTGCTTCACTGCTGTTTTTGGGTAACCCTTCCACCCCTGGCTATGCTTACGTCACTTATTCTCAGTGGGCAGCCTGGCTAAATAGCGGCTTAGCAGCCAAAATGGCCGTCTAATATATTGGCAGTATTGGCAATAAACTGTTTGGGCTAACATATCCAATTGTACATTCGCTGACAGGCAAAGCCAGACAATGTTAACCTCCTCGGCTACTATCGGCCTTGTCTGAAAGGAAAGTTAAAACGCTGCAGAATTTAATGAATATTACGTGTGTGAAAAATCATTACAGAGGATGACCTGTGATCCACAGACTGCCAACTCGGACCAATAGAAAGCATATTCCCGGTAACCACGGCCGGATGCCAAAAGAGAAAAAAATAATAATGCAGTAATTGGCGCTAGCAATTAACAACCTTTCATTGTAGAACGTGCATATTCCCTTCATCACTTTCTCTCTATTTAGCACCTAGCAGATTTTAGCTGTACAAAGGTTTCCTCAGAGGCCTGGATGCTTATTGCTGCTTGTGGAACATTTTCTTTTATGTGCGTTTGTTTTAGAGCCATTTTGTATTTTTCTATATTGTTTTACTTTTTTTGTGGTTTGCAGGATGAAACAAGCAAAATCATAGCTTTGAAGGCTACCATCTGCCTCTGATGGGTTCAATTGTACTTTGTTTAACCTCGCTGCCTGCAATTGTGGATATCTAGTTCCTGTCATTTGGAGTATATACGGGGTGACTTGAAGCAAAAAGCCAAATATACAACTGGAATAGATCTCAAGACACAGACAGTAGTGGTATATAAGGTTATTAAATAAATAAAGAGGTATTGAGGAAAGAGATTACTTGTTCATACCCAAAGCCAACAAGAACTTACTTAATTTTTTTACCACTTAACCACTTCACAGCTCCAGTACAGTATATCTACTCCCCTGCAGACTTCATCTAATCGCCCAGGGGAGTAAATATACGTACTCCCGCTGCTACCACTGCTGAAAGCGCTCCCGCTTATTTGTGCGCTCGTTCATGTTGCCATCTGCCCGCCAGGAGATCAATGAATGAGAAAGCAATTCCTAATCATTGATCTAAGTCCCGGCAGCAATTATCGGCGCCTTTTATGAGAAGCTGCATGATCATTCTAATAAATAAAAGTTTCCCATCTTCAGTACACTTCCTGTAAGCATACATATTTCGCTTACAGGACATATAACAAAAAAAAGACTGAGGCCATCTTGTGGCCAAATAGTAAAACTACATCTAAAAGTACTTTTTTTAAATGCAAAGACCTGTTTTTACATTTTAAATTAACCCCTTACCTCCCACACTCCCCAATAGTTACCAACATTTATTTTTTTGTAAGAAAATACAATGAAATAAATTTACAATAATAAAAAATGCATTAATAGTTTTCTTAGGGACTGAACTTTTTTAATATGTATGTCAAGACGGTATAATACTGTTACTTTATAAATTATGGGCTTTTTATTAATGATGGATGCAAAACTGAAAAAAATGCATCTTTATTTCCTAAGAAAATATTGGCACCAGAAATTGTGATAGGGACATCATTTAAATGGTGAAATAACCGGTACAAATGGGCACATTAGTTACATGGATTTTAATTACGGTAGCATGCATTATTTAAAAATTATAATGGCCGAAAACTGTAAAATAAGGATTTTTTTTCCAATTTTTTTCTTATTTTCCCATTAAAAAACATTTAGAATAAAAAAATTCTTGGCATAATGTACCACCCAAAGTAAGCCTAATTAGTGATAAAAAAAAACACATTTAACACATTTCATTCTGATAAGTAGAGATAAAGTTATTGTCAAATGAATGGAAGGAGCTGAAAGGTGAAAATTGCTTGGATGCTGAAGGGGTAAAACCCCTCAGTTGTGAAGTGGTTAAAGCAAGTCTGAAGCAAAAAAAACCCCCAAAACAGATACAAGCCTAAGAAGAGGGAAGGCTCTGGATCCTATAGAACCTCCCCACTCCTCTCCTGGTCCCTGCATTCCACCGCTGACTCCAGTTAGCAGTCTCCGACCAATGGGTAGGGGACTGCTGTCTGCTGCTGCCCAAGACTTCAGAAGTCTCCCAAAGACGGGCCGCTCTATACTGCACATGCGCGAGCATGCTCTCTCACACAGCTGTGCATGCACAGTGTGGAGCCACCCGTCACCGGGAGCACTCGAACTTCCCAAGACTTCCGGAGTCTCTCGAGGCGGGAGATTTGAATGGGGAGCCAGCACTGAAATGCGGAAACCATGAGAGAACAGGACGGTTCTATAGGACCCAGAGCCTTCTGTCTCCTTAAATATCTGGTGTGGGGGTTTTTTTGCGTCAGATTTTATTGTGAACAAAAAAGAAGTCCAAATGACCATCCCATAGCCAGAGACTGTACAATATGAGGGCATATTTTCTTACTATTGATTTATATAGCACCAGCATCTTCCATGGCACTGTACAGCAGAATAAAGGTTATAACAATATAAAACAAACAATACAACAGTTAAAAATACAAGACAATGGTGGATTACCGCTGATGCAGTGAACAAATCAACTACAGATATTTACACAGGGTTGGAAGATATGTTTGCATAATACACAGCATTGTGAGACAAAATGGGAAGAGAGCCCTGGCCAAAAGGCATTACAGTCTAAAGGGTTGAGGGATAGGACAGTAGGTGAAAGGAAGATGTGCATGAGTTGGCAAAAATTGTATTCAGCGGCCGGAGTTTCCAAGGTACGAGAGTTTGCTTGCCTGAAGAGGTGAGTTTTCAGGTTGAGCCTAAAAACGCTAAGTGTGGGTGAGTGTTGAGGGAGGGTGTTCCAGAGGATAGGAGAGGAAGTGGGAGTGCAAAGTGGAAACCAGAGTGGAAGTCAGGAGAATATTGTCAGTAGAGCCAAGACTGGATGTAGGATGGTATATAAAAATAAGTTCATTTAAATAAGAAGGAGCTAGGTTGTAAAAAACTTTAGGCGAGAGTCAGGATTTTGAATTGTATTCTTTGTGTAGCTGGCAGCCAGTGAAGGGACTGACAGAGGGGAATTGGACTGGAGAAGTGGGAGGAGAGGTGGATCAGTCATGCAGCAGAGTTAATGACAGACTGTAGCAGGGCTGAATGGTTAGTGGCGAGGCTACAGAGCAGAGAGTTGCAATAGTCTAGTCGTCAAATAATCAGGGCATGCACCAGAAGTTCAGTAGTGTCCTGTGTGTTTTTGTAGGTGGAGACAACAAGGGGAGGATAATTTGTCAGTAATTGGTTTGAATGAGAGACTTAAGTCCAGTATTACACCTAGGCAGCGAGTCTGGGGTACAGGTGTTATTGAAGTGCCATCAACAGAAATAGCGATGTCAGGCATTGAATTAGGAGGTGGGAAGATTACCATTTCCGTATTGTCCATATTGAGTTTTAGGAAATGGAAGGACATGACGGAGTAGATTTTATTGAGACAGTCAGGACACAAGCTATTGTCAGGAGCTAAAAGGTAAATTTGGGTATCGTCAACGTATAAGTGATATTGCAAGCCAAAGGAACTGATGAGCTGACCAAGACTATAAAAAAAAGGGAGGTCTGAGCCTTAGGGAACTCCAACAGTGTGGGGTCGTGGAGAGGAGCGAGAGGGAGTGACTCTAAAGGTCCTATCAGTAAGATAAGAGGAAAGCCACTCATCTCACAGCCAGATTCTGAATTCCAATGGATGAGAGGATTTGGAGATGGAGAGGGTGGTCCACTGTGTCAAAAACAGAAGATAGATCTAGGAGGATGAAAATAGAGTAGAGGCCTTTAGATTTAGCAGTTTACCAGGTCATTGGTTACATTGAGTAGGGAAGTTTCAGTTGATTTAATCAGGATATAGGACGTTGCATTCATTATACTTAGATCCCAACAGGGCTTAAAATGGTCTGTGCCATGGAATGGACCACTATGGACCAAGAGACATGTCCATGGATCCTATGTTAGGCAAAGTCCAGACCTGCATGATTGTTATGGACACTGGGCAGAAGTGTTATACATAGCAAGCAATCTATGGCATGTTTGACATGAAGGACACAAAGGAACTATGAACAAGGGGGCTCTTGCTGTGGATGATGAAAGCAGATCCAATGTCAACATCCATGGCATGCTGATACTCTGTGTTCCCTGTCTGGCATCCGTCCAAAACAGGAAGTGACAGACGCTTGCAGTCACTTCCTGTTTTGAGTGTGCCAAAGTACACGGAAGCGTATTGTAAAATTGTATTGCAAAAATACGCTTCCGTGCATGCGTGCCACAACATCGCAAGGCCAACGTGCTTAAAGAACCTTGCGTTGCCATACTCTAACATGAGCAACCATCATCTTGATTAAGGAGCCATTTTATGCTCCGATACGCGTGAGCTTTTTATTGCTACACTGATGATGGATTAACAGATCAAATAAAGGATTTTCTATTTCACCCAACCAACTGGGGCAGCGGGATTTTTCTGGTTGCTTGTGGATTTTGGCATTTGATTTCCCTGCTCCCTTTTGGCTATACACGTGAGTGCAGCGGTCTCTCCCTTCTTTTCCCCAATACTCTAACATGACTTCCGTGCTGACGCAGATCGCCGCAGGTGCCGCATGGTAACGTAGGTATGCGCTAGTGTTAAATCAGGCATTTACGGTGCAGCGTACTGCAACATAGGAAGTATGAAGTTCCCCATAGACTTTAGTCTGCGGTAGCAGTGCGTCAATTTGACGCACCACCGCAGCGTGAATGGGCCCTAAGGCAAAGAAAATAAAAACTTGTAATTTATCAATTTATTGACTGTGGCCAAGGTTTATTAAAAAAAAAAAAAAAAAAAAGATAGGTTGGCCTTCCATTGTACATAGAAAGGTAAAAAAAGCATTATAGGCAACAACACCCAACGCAATCCAAAACAGTAATGGACCATTTAGCTTATCATTAGCACCTGTTCGGTATAACTGCCTCCTTGTGCTTGTGCAGAGATGCTTGGACAGCACTTCTGCAAAAAACAGTGTTGTGCTGATATTTATTGACTTTCCTTGTGTCTTTGTGAAATGGAGTTCTGCCTCATGCAGACCATGCTGTTTCTAACAAAGCCAACATGGCTGTCAATGTGTTAGGAGTAGGTGTGGCTGAGGTCACAATAGATGCAACAGGTTAGCTGTGGGAGGAGTTGGCTGAGAGATAAGCCAACTCACATACATGAGAGGCTCTCTCTCTTCCACACCACTGAGGACTGAAGACTTGCTTTTTTGGAGTTCCTGTGCAAGGAGGAAGCATGCATGAGCCTGGAAAGGAAATGTCTTTCTCTGTGGATCCGTGGTCTGTGCAGGATTTTCACGGTGTTAATGAAAGATAAGTATTCATTTGTATTTACTTATTATTGTAAAGATTGTATGTGTATGCTTTCCTATTTGTGTTTGCAATATTACAGTTCTACTATTACTTGTGTTTTGCATTATCCTAAATATTTTGCTTTAGTAAGCTCAAGTTTCTTGCAACAAGTGTGGGCTTTACTTAGCAATTATGGTATAATGAACTAATAATGCAATCTTAGCATTACACATGGCTTCCTTGACATTTCTGTTTTTCCGAGATCTTGCTGATGCATTAGGACCATTGTTGCTATGCTCAGCATTGTGACTGTGTAAGATATTTTATATTGAACTGTCTTCTGTTACCTCATCTTCTAGAGTACTGTTTTTTTCACGCAGATTAATTTGTCCCATACAGCAGATTCTCTTCATTTAATGGATTGTGGTTTACCCACATATTATCTTGATGATCAACAGCACCTTTTTGGAAAACCGTCTAATCATACACCAGAACAAATGCCTGCCAAGCCCTTTAAAATCGGTATGAAACTCAAATTTCATCTTTGGTCTAAAACATTAAACACAGCATGAAACTAAAGGTGCCCATACACTGGCAGATGGTTAGCAGATTCAACCATCAGAAAGATCCCTCTGATCAGAGAGAGATCTATTGCCGCTTGTGTATTGCACAAAGGTTTCCAATAGATTTCAGCATGAAAATCTGTGCAACCATTTCTGCCTGCCGGGCCCCCAAATCTGTCATGTAATGTGTATCCGACAGGCCCGTGGTGAATTAGCTCACCTGTCTGCTGGCATGCCTCCTCCAGCGCCCCCTGTCTTCTCTCTATTGCCGCAGCGGACAACTGTTCCCCGTCATACAGTACATGGCATCAAGTACATTCGCCCCACGCTGATGGAGATAAGACATGTAAATGGAGAGGAAGAAAATAGTCCAAAATGATTCATACCCTTCTCACTAATCAATATAAAAGCCTTTATTGGCTATTACAGCAATCAAACGCTTCCTATAATTGCAGACCAGCTTTTTGCATGTCTCCACAGGTATTATTGCCCATTCATCGTTAGCAATGAGCTCCAAATCTTTAAGGTTGGAGGGTCTTCTTGCCATCACCCTGATCTTTAGCTCCCTCCACAAATTCTCAACTGGATTCAAGTCAGGACTCTGGCTGGGCCACTCCAAAACGTTAATGTTGTTGTCTGCTAACCATTGCTTCACCACTTTTGTTGTGTGTTTTGGGTCATTGCCATGCTGAAATGTCCCCAAGGCCAAGCTTCTCTGCAGAATGCCTGATGTTGTCATTGAGAATCCTCTTGTATTGCTCTTTTTTCATAGTGGTGTTTACTGTGACTAGGTTCCCTGGTCCATTGGCTGAAATACACCCCAAAAAGCATTAGGTTCTCACCATGTTTGAAAGTGGGGATGGTGTTCTTTGGGTTGAAGGCTTCTCCTTTTTTACGCCAAATAAAGGAAACATCATTGTGACCAGACAATTACATTTTTGTTTTATCTGACCATAACACAGAAGACCAGAAGTCTTCTTCTTTGTCCAGATAAGCATTTGCAAAGGCCAAGTCCGCTTTTGTGTGCCTTACCTGGAGAAGTGGCATCCTCCTTGGTCTGCATCCATTGAACACAGCAGTGTGCAGTGCCCGTTGGATTGTCTGCCTTCAGACATTGCCACCAGCAGAGCCCAGATTCACCCGGATGGCCTTGGATTATTTTTCAACTCTCTCACTAGCCTCCTGGCCAGCACAGGTGTCACTTTTAGCTTCTGACCACGTCCTCTGAGATTTTCCAGTCGGGAACATCTTTTATTTTTTAATAATACTTGCACTGTAGCCACTGGAACTTGAAAAAATTTAGAAATGGCCTTGTAGCCCTTTCCTGACTTGTGAGCAGCCACAATGCGCAGCTGCAGGCCCTCACTGAGTTCCTTTGTCTTAGCACTGGTCCGGAACACATGCAGTGTGAACATCAGACAGTGCAGTCCATGCACTTCTGATGTCGCGTGTGTCTGCCTCCTGCACGCGTTGCAGAAATCCGGACGGCAATGCGTGCAATGTGAACGGGGCCTTAGACTTAGCAACTGCTGTTCAGGAAATGCTGTTGAAAACAAAAGAAACCTAGATAATTCCCCATGAGGAGATGGACTGGCCCAAAACCGGTCGGTTCTGTCAGATTTTAACTACTTTAACTACTTTTTTTTCGCGATAGTGGTCCTTTAACCATTTCAGCCCGCAGGGATTTTTCACCTTATGCATTAGAGCAATTTTCACCTCCCAATCATTCGCTAATAACTTTATCACTACTTATCACAATTTATTGATCTATATCTTGTTTTTTCCGCCACTAATTATGCTTTCTTTGGGTGGTACATTTTGCTAAGAATTATTTTTTTATAAATGCATTTTAACAGGATTAATAAAAAAAATGGAAAACATTTATTATTTCTCAGTTTTCAGCCATTATAGCTTTAAAATAATCCACACTACCATAATTAAAACCTATGTATTTTATTTGCCCATTTGTCTCAGTTATTATACCATTTAAATTTTGTCAATATCACAATGTATGGCGCTAATATTTTATTTGGACATAAAGGTGCATTGTTTCCGTTTTGCGTCCATCACTACTTACAAGCTTATAATTTAAAAAAAATGTTTGTAGTATAACCCCTTCAAATGCATATTTAAAAAGTTCAGACCCTTAGGTAACTATTTGTCTTTTTTTTTTTTCTTTGTAATTCTTTTTTCCATTAAACTTTTTATTTGGGTAATATTTTGGTGTGGGAAATAAACAGTTAATTTTTAATGTTGTTATACGTGTAAATTGTAATGTAAAAAATATTTAGATGTAGTTTTACTATTTGGCCACAAGATGGCCGCCTTCAGTTTTTTTACCCTCCTTTTGCTACTCGCTAAGCGGAAGTACTAGGGGGATGCGGAAATTTTTCCGGACAGAAAAACTGAAGCCTCTTGTAAGAGCGCTTCGGTTTTTCTGCGGGGGACACGGATCGGTGATCGGGAACCATGTCCCCATTCACTGATCCCAGGGCTACCGGGGGACACCCCAGGGGGCGCGCCCAGGAGTGCGCCGAAGCGCAGCTGCCCGGACGTGAGCTTCACGTCCGGGCGGCAGAAACGGTTAAGACAGAATTTCAGTCAAAACTTTGGGCCTTTTTTTTAAAGTTTAGATGGCAATAGTAGCAGCAGAACCTCTGAGTTTTGATTGCAAAATGCCTGGGAATGAATCCTTTTAAAGAATCATTAAAGCTAACTTTATCACCCATGACAACAGTATCTGATAGAAAAGGGGGACATGGACAGAATTAAAATATGTACCATAGATAATACATTAAAGCGTAACTGCCAGGCATAAAATAAATCAATTCTTTGTTTTTAACTGGTAAACAAGTAATAAGGATGATAACCAGGCAATTCAAAAGTTAAAGAGGAACTTCAGCCTAAACAAACATACTGTCATTAAGTTACATTAGTTATGTTAAATAAAATAGATAGGTAATATATTCTCTTACCCACCTTGTTTTAAAAGAACAGGCAAATGTTTGATTTCATGAGGGCAGCCATCTTTTTGGTTGAAAGGAGGTGACAGGGAGCATGAGACACAGTTCCAACTGCCCTGTGTGCTGATCACCCCTCCCAGTTGCTAGGCAACGTGAACAACAACATAGGAAGTCCCATCATGCTTTGCACAGCATCAGGGAAAAAGCCCAGGCAGTTTTCTTTGATGGGGCGGAGCTTAAGCTAAGTGCAGCGAAAAATAAGGCTTATGTAAGAAAAACAAAGTTCTGATGCTGTGAAACTGTTAAAGAAACACCAAGCCTTTTCAGTGCTGCTGAGTAGATGTTTAGTCTGGAGGTTCACTTTAAAAATTACTCTTACTTTTCTTCTCCATAAAATATCACTCCACAGTTTCCCTTGCTCTTATTTGGGTTGGCTTTTTTCTTCTTTACTTTCCCCTCAGACAAAACTAATGCAGCCTGATTGGCTGAAGCCTCTTTCCCTCCCATTTTCCCCTCCCACACCTCTGTTCCTCTCTGATTGGCCAGCTTTGATCTTAATGCTTAACATAAGTGGGCAATAAAAAGAGCTAATTTATTTGGCTTCACACTCTCTTTAAATGACTGTATAAAGGTCCACTTGGAAGGGATCATGGCATCACTGATCGACTGCTGCACCGTGTTCCAGAGAGCATTTTTCCGTTTCTACTATCAGATCATCAGATTTCAGGAAGATGCAAGAGGTTTAACAGATGCAAGATTAAAGTAACAAACATACAAAAATGACTCCCATTTCTTGCAGAAATAATTTCACAAGAAAAAGAAAAAAAAAACACGGTGAGGCAAATGGATGAAACAGAAATGAATTATGCTTTAGTTTTCACAAACAATCCCCACCACAGTGACAATATGACAAGTGAAACAGGCACAAACACGAGCCAAACGGTGCTTACCCATTCATCCAAATCCACAGGCTTTGCAAAAGGAAAATGGGGAGTGGGAGGCAGGGAGAGGAAGGAGGAAAAGAGAAAGAGAAGAATGTCAGTGATTTATTGGGTCAGAGTTTCGGCAGCACAAAGCTCTGCGTGCACCAAGTGTAGAGAAAGCTCAGGATTTGGAGAACATTAGATCACTGAGCAGTGTCTGTTCTATAAAGCATCACATGCCTGGACTGGAGTGGGAACCCAGGTCTGACAAAGCCTCAATGGGCCTCCAATGCGAAACTCCATCAAAAGCCGCTGAGCACATCTGAGGGCAAAATTATTTTCAGTTTACTTCTACACCAAAACAAAAGCCCAAGCCCGGGAGAAAAATACTATTGCTTTGGATTGTGCTGAAAGGGTTTTATTCGTGCCCGTTTGAACACTCGGAGATATACAATTATTTAGCATGCTGGGGACTTCCAAGGATCTGCAGTCTTAGAATTACTGGTGGTCCCAAGGATAGAAACACTAAAACCTAACAGGGGTTGGCTGTTTCTTACTATACACAAAAAAAGATTTTACATGTATTTATCCACTTCCAGTTAGGACGCAAGCGCCCAGGTCATAAGTGCCCATCTAACAGATGGAGATAGAGGGGAAGAAACACTAACCAAAATTGAATTGATTTTATTAAAGAGGGAATTGGACTTAAACATTTTTGGAAATATTTTTTAAAATTCAAAAAAACGACTCAATGCAGCTTTCAGCATGTCCGACATAAATAAACAATTCTTGAAAGCGTTCAAGACACCTGAAGTGAGAGGTATATGGAGGCTGCCATATTTATTTCCTTTTAAACAATGGCCTCAATTCACTAAGATCATGCTGGAGATAATAAGGCAAGAGATAACTTACCTCCACACAGTGAGAGAGTTATTTTATCTCTTCATTCCTTAAGTTACCTCTCCTGTAGTTAATTTACCTCCTCTGTAGTTAATTTACCGCCTCTGTAGTTATTTTCACACGCAGTTAATAAACAGCCTGTCTTTAACTCTGGAGTTATTTTAAGGATTGAAGAGTTAACTTAAAGACAGAAGAGTTAACTTTAGGTTTGCCTGAGGTAAAATGTTTCCTGAATACGACATGCCTTATCACCATGGTGATAACTCTAGAAGAGTTATTAAAGACAGGAGGTAAGTTTAGTGAATTGAGGCCAATACCAGTTGTCTGTCAGTCCTGCTGATCTTCTGGCATCAGCAGTGTCTGAATCACACACCTGAAACAAGCATGGGGCTAATCCAGTCAGACTTCACTTAGAAACACCTGATTGGCATGCTTGTTAAGGGCTCGTTTCCACCTGCCTGGATTCCACCGCTGAAGAAATCGCATGCGGCTGCGTTTCCCCATGCGGATTTACCCGCGATTTCGCATGCGATTTCGCATGGCAAGGAGCCAGGCGAATTTAACCATGTCACTGCCTGTGTAAAGTTACATTGCCTTTCATGCGAAATCGCATGCGAAATCGCGGGGAAATCCGCATGACAAAGCCGCATGCGATTTCCCTATTGAATGCATTAGCGGCGATTCGTCCGCATTCCTGCCGCACGCGAAATCTGACGACCCTGTCGTGCAGATTTTTCCCGCACCGAAAAACGCCGCCGCCACCGCACACGTGGAAACAGCCCCACCCACTAACATTGAGTATGCGAATCCGCATGCAGTGCCCGCATGCGGATTCGCTATAGTGGAAACTAGCTCTTAGGGTCTCCGGCTAAGGCTGCATTTCCACTTGTGCGGTGCGAATCGCCGCGGTAAAAATTTGCATGCGGATGCGAAATTTGCATGCGGTTCCATGCAAATTTTCATGCAAATTCGCACGCAAATTCGCATGGATGACGATGTATGCGAATTTAACCATGGCACTGCTGGTGTGCTTTTCCATTGTTTCTATGCGAATTCGCGAATTTCCTATTAAATACATTGTATGCGATTCGCATAGCGGTATGCGGTATGCGAATTCTGATGGCTCTGCCATGCGAATTTTTTCTGCACAGAAAAACGCAAAGGAATCCTGACAAGTGGAAACAGTCCCATTCACTTGTATTGCTATGCGAATTTGCATGCGAAAAATGCATGCGAATTCACGATAGTGGAAATGAGCCCTTAAAGTATTACAAGCGGATGATCAGCTGGACAGCCAGGCAAAGTGCATGGTTTTAAAAATGCTTTAAACAAAATAAAATTGTATCAGTTAATGTGATTCATTTTCACCACCACACTTGTAATCTGCTCAGAAACACTTCAAATTCTCTCTCTTTTTTTTGTTAACTTACATATCGTATCTTATGTCTGGTACACACCATGCAATTTCCCAGCAGATCAGCGGGTTTTATCGATAATTTCCGACAGGCCTGATCGGATTGTTTTTCTGATCAATTTTGTATAGAAGTGATCGGAAAATCCATCAGAAAAACAATCGGAAATCAGATCGGGGCTGTTGGAAAATATCTGTTCGCCCCATCAATCTGATGGGAAATTGCATGGTGTGTACCAGGCATTTGTCTGAGATGAAAGAGAACTCGAGGTGAGTTATAAGTAGGCTGACATATTGATTTCCTTTTAAACAATACAAGTTACCTGGCTGTTCCCCTGATCATGTGTCTCTTTTAGCTATATGCCCAGAACAAGCATGCAAATCAGGTGCTATGACTCAAGTCTCACTGAATTAACCACATGATTGCTTCAGGGTCGGGACCTAAGACACTAGTAATACCAAATCAGCAGGACTGCCAGGCAACTGGTATTAAACTGGTTCAAAAGGAAATAAATATGGCAGTTTCCATATCACTCTCGCCTCAGGTTCACTTTAAATGACTTACCAGAGGGCTTTTCAACACTTGATGGTGCTAAGGATAGGGTGTAAGGCTGTGAGCTGGGGGGTCCGATACACAATGCAGAGCAGCAGTGGAGAGTTATAGGTTACCTGCTCCCAGCGCCAATACAATACTTTATTTTTTTTGAAAAATATTTTATTTCAAAAATGTTCATTTTTCCATAACAATCAAGAGATCAAGACTTTCACAGAAAGGACTTCTCGCAGGAAGACCAAGTAGGTTATTTAACTGGTTTGAAATTGGAAAATAATCACATACAGTAACATTTGAAACATCATAACACCCTTCCCCCCCAAACCAAAGAACTAACCTACCCTCCTCTCCCCCTCAGTATATTGGGGCTGCAATCACAGAACAAACAAAAAAAACTACACTCAGATAGTTATCATCACCCGCTCAGCTCTCCTGTAAAGTAGCACCTCCTGCTATCCTTTACTGGCCAGTTGGGGTCTCCTCCTCCCGCCTATATTGGAGCCTACCCAGAGAGCCCCCAATCTGCTACAAACAGCACCATTCAGTCTGAACCAAGGAGCCTATTAGAGCATTAATTTCCTCTGGTGTAAAAGAGCTCAAAATATATATTTTTCATGTATTGAAGAAACCTTTAGTGCATTTATCCAGGGCTTGGAAAGTGTGCAGTTTCTCCAATAGAAACAGTTGAGAAAGTTCCTTCTTGAGATGGACAAGACTTGGATGTTGTGGTGATATCCATACTTGAAAGATCACCCGTCTGGCAGTGGCTATAATATGGTAGAGAGCTGATGGTTTTGCCTTATGATCATCACCTGCATCATTATGGAAGTTGAATAGACAAAGCATCACATCCTTGACTACCTCTTTATTACACATAGAATTGACATAGGATATCACCCTGCGCCAAAAGTGGTCAATAGCAAAGCATTCCCATACGCAGTGCATCAAACCAGCATTAGAGAGCTCGCATTTAGGGCAAGCAGGAACATAGTTGCTAGGGGGATTTCGGCATTTTAAATTACCATATATTTCGGCGTAAAAGAAGACTGGGTGTTTAAGACGACCCCCCAACTTTTCCAGTTAAAATATAGAGTTTGGTATATACTCACCGTATAAGACCTCTTCCAACGCACACCAAATAAAAATTAAAAAAAACATCATATACTGGTGCTATGTATAAACAGATACTGGTGCTGTACTGTATGTGGTACCCAGTATATTCAGTATATAGGCGATTGGTTGGTTGGTTTGGTTAACTCTCCCTAAGTGGATTGGTCAGCACTCCCAGTTTATCAGAGCGGTATGGAAGAATAGATTGCGATGTGCCCATAAAACACGCCTCTTTCACCCGTCTGCCCCACCCTTGTATCCTATTTATCTCCTCCTCTGCCTCTCAGATCTAGCACATGTGCGCCTGCGCCGCTTCACTACAGTCCTCAGCAGCTAGATCAGCATCAATGACACCCGGCGAATAAGACGACCCCTGACTTTTCAGATGATTTTCAAGGGCTAAAAAGTAGTCTTATAGCCAGGATATACAGTAGATGCATATTTAGCCCTATGAATAAACATCAGATGAGAGGTTCTATGTACCTCATGTTTTTGACATGATCTCTAAATACTTTATACTCCGGGATAATATGTTCCTCCACTAATTTGTCCTGCAAATCTTGTCTCCATTTCTTATAGGTAGTCCCAATATCTTTATCTTTGTCCTTTCTGCTCAGACCTGCTGTAAGTTCTGTTAATGACGTCACTGAACCCCTAGGATTAATAAGATTATCCATGGGATCCAGCAGGGCAACTTTCGCAATATCTGACTTGTGAAAGTGAACAAAGGATTGTATTTGTAGATATGGGAGAAAATCTGCTCTAGAAAAGCCATATTTATTGCTCTTCACTTCTTCAGTCTGCAAGGTCCGTGCAGCTAGCCCAGGCACGGGCAAACTTGGCCCTCCAGCTGTTAAGGAACTACAAGTCCCACAATGCATTGCAGGAGTCTTACAGCCACAGTCATGACTCATAAAGGCAAATGCATTGTGGGACTTGTAGTTCCTTAACAGCTGGAGGGCCAAGTTTGCCCATGCCTGAGCTAGCCAATCATGTCATTTGAGAGGGACAGAAGCCACATGGCAATTGCCTGGCTGCGAAGCATTCGTAAACTGAAGAGGAAGTGAAGATAACCTGTATCACCACCGCGAGAAGGCCGCCCTGTACAGGCCAACCAAATCCCACTCCCTCCACACCTATACACCCGCCCCTAAACCCCATCAATTTTAACTAGTTTTATTATTAAGTAGCAAAGGTAACAGTCCCACAGTGAACACATGAAGCCTTTACACTTACCTGGGGCTTCCTCCAGCCCCATGTCATATGTGGGCTCCTTCGCCGTCCTCCTGGGTTCCTCCGCCACGTCCCCTTATATATCTCAGTCGCAGTCAGTTGTGGCTCACCGCGCCCCTGTCGCAACTTCCTTGGCCTGGGCTATTCTGCGCCTGTGCAGGACCAACTGTGCAGGAGCATAAAACTCCTGGTGCTAATGGTGCGTCACAGCCGCAGATGCGTGGTGGGCCATGACTGAGATATATACCATAGGACACAACAGAGGAAGGAAGCGACACAGGAAAACAGGGATGGAGCACACAGCAGGCACGGGCTGAAGGAAGCCCCAGGTAAGTATAAAAGCTGCATATTTAAACGTCTCTGGTTTCCTTTAATGATCAGTCACCAAGAAAAGACTCTTGCATTCTGAAATATTATTATTACATAAACTTATTTTCAAACTTTATTTTTTTAACACAAGACATATGTATATTATGTATAAAAATTAAACATTTCACAATTCTATACATTGGTTTTAAATATATCAGTTTTGCTAACTTTTCTTTTCTCTTCTCACATTCTTTAAAACTAGGTTAAGGGAAAAAGTGAGAGACATGCATACAAGCAGGTAGCTGGCACATCATTAACCTCTAGGGAGACGGGGTTCAGCTTATTCTGTCCTACTCTTTTGTTGGAAATTTTTACTTTTTTTTGTAAAGTAGGTCAAACTGAAACCATACATAAAATGTTATAAACTTAGAACTCAAAACCTTATAAAAAATCCCACAGGGAAAAAAAAAGAATAAAGGGAGGGGGGTTAATGTATTCGTAACCCGACCTAGAAATGATAAGAAAGGCCAAAAATATCAGACACTAAAAAGCGACAGTCAGGCCTTGTGACAGGGTTGAGTTGGGAGAATTTGTACAGTCGGGAGACCTTTCATAAGAGGTTAGACGTCTATTCCTGCACTAATGCAGCTGTCCGAAATTGCCCACTGAAGCGTAGGAGAGCACCGGGGGAGGGAGAGGAGGGCGAGAGGATCACTACGCAGACAAAAGAAAAACTCAAAATAGGGGGGAAATTTTACTGAAAATAAAGACTTAACAGAACATTTCACAAATGCATTTTTTTCTTACAAAATGTACAGTTTATAAAATAATAGGCGTATGAATACCAATGAATGGTCTGAAATCAAAGAGTTAGAGAGGGGGAAGAGGTAGAGGGGTGGAGAGAGCGAGTGAGATGGATGGGAAGAGTAATGGGCAGATGTGGACAGTGAAGTAGTTGTGGAGCTATAGGCCCTGGTGCAAGTTTTATACTGGGCACCTCAAGCTCTATATACATATCAATTCATATGGCGCACCAAAACCTCTCAAGGACATCCACAGTGTCAGAGGTGCAAGAAGGGGATGGGGAACAGTTTGTTAATGATTACTACTATTCAAAGCATCTATAGAAGTGGTCATTACCAGCACAGGACCAATAAAGAGCTAATACTGCCAATGAGGCGGGGCCACTTATGGCCCAAGGGCCCCGGTGTGGTCGCAACCTCTGCACCCCCTATTGCTACGTCACTGGGTGTGGGTAAGTAAAGGAGAGAGGCAATATTGGGAATAAAAGGTGATAAGTGAGAGAAAGCAGCAGAAGGCTGAGGTAGGGTTCACAATTTTAAAAAAAAATTTGCATGCTTTCACCTTCATGGTAACGCCCACGTGAAAAAAAAAACATACTTCCTTCAGCATAAATTCCCCCATCGCGTGCAATTTCCCATTGCAACTTCATTAGTAATTCTGAAAAACCAACATGCAAATTTTAATGCAAAAAATATTCCGTTTTCTACAATGATAAGTGTGGACCCTCCCTGAGGGCCCATTCACACTTATAATTGCAAAACGTTTGGAACCGGTAATTTTTCCACAATTAATGCACACAAAAAAATTTAAAAAAAAAAATCACTGAACAAATACGCGTACGTTGAACGATCACGATCAGCGCTTTGTAAAGCATTAAATTGCAAACGATCCACAAACGCGGCAAAATGCTGCAGGTATCGCGTTTAGCGATTGCTCCTAATCGCAAATCACCCACGATCGGCGGCAGTGAGATCACCATAGGGTTAATATTGCGCTAGCACTTTAAGCAATTAGCGGGAATCACCTGCCAATCGCTCTAGTGCAAACGGGCCCTTAAGGTCCATCTGGAGTATGGTTGGATGGTTGATACATGGGGGCTGGACTCCACAGTAGCACGTCATATTTGGTACCCTTACCCACCAGACTGTTTCTGGCCCCTTAAAGGGAACCTGAAACAAGTACAATTATTTAAAATAAACACATGACTGCAAATTAATATTACATACTAACCTCACCGTCAGTTCCTCTCAGAATCTCACCATTTTCTTCTTACAGTGATCCTTTCCAGTTCTGACAAGATATTGTCAGAACTGAAGTATACCAGTTGCTGTCAGTTATATATCAACTGCTGTCAGACACAACTGAATGTGCAAGGTAATGTCCATGTTTCCCTATAGCTCAAGTGGGTGATATTACAGTTTAACAGTGTGCTGACCAGGAAGATGTTATGGGGTAATGGCCATTTTTAAAATGGAGGACAGAGAATTTCATTGATCACAGTGGACAAATAGGATGCAGGAGAGGAGAAAGATTGAGCAGTAGACTACACAGGAGGTAAGTATGACCTGTGTATGGTTATTTTGACTTTTTATTTTCAGTTCAGGTTCTCTTTAAAGACCACAACCATCCTTTTCCTATTTTGCTGTGTGATTACTGTGATTGGCTCACAGTAATCATGGGGTCAGGAGGCAATGACATTTGCTTCAGACAGATACAAAAGCTCTACTGTGACTGAACAGTGGCGTGAATGGCAAGATCGACAAGACCGTGCAGCGTGGCTGATTGAAATCTATGCCCTGGCATGAATAGCAGCACCCAAAAAGGGTGTAGATTTCAGTTAGTAAGGCCCAGAACAGGTTATTCTCATGGTGATGCATTTTTAATTCTAGAACACTCTTCTGGTGGTACTTGTATTAAAGTGACTGAAGTGAAAAATTACTTTTGATATAATGAATTGTATGTGCACTACGGATAATAAATAGAACATTAGTAGCAAAGAAAGGAGTCTGATTGCATCATTCTAAAAAAACAGTTTACAAACTACACTCTGCATTTTAAACTATTACCTTTTGAACTTCCCTGCAGTAAAATGATTTCACAATTTCTTTGATGTACAAGTGCTTCAGAAAATAGCACTGCTCTCTGACTAAATTAGTAGAAGAGCTCAGAGAAGCTCTTTTGCATAGATAATAAATGAAGTTTCTTAACTCTTCCTGTACCGGAAATAATATGATACTCACATCTTTGTTACTAATGTTATATTTCTTGTTGTACTACACATACAATTTATTATAGCATAAGTTTATTTTCACTTCAGATTCCCTTTAATTGCAGATACTTCATGCAAAGTCTGCTACAGTTGTCACTCCTTTGGCTTTAGAGAATTATGGAATCACAGCATGTCAGACATTATATATTACAGAACAAAGTGATCTGAGAACAGTAAAAAGCATGTCAGGCACAATTCTACATTATTCAGCTATAGCGGAATGCACAATAAAACAGTAACTATAATGATGACAGAACATGTTAGCACATATTAGAATAAAAGGTCTGCACCAATTGTACCCTACAAGGCAACTTTTATTCATGTCAATAAATCCATTTCATACACACAGTGGCACATGCCAGCTGCAAGCAGCCACGCCTGTGCGTATCACCCAGAGTATCTCCAAGGGAACCAGAGAGGAACGTGATGAAAAAAAGAGGACGCTTTTATACATACCTGGGGCTTCCTCCAGCCCCATAAGCCTGGATCGCTCCCACGCCGCCATCCTCCGCTTCCTGGATCGGCGGTACCGGGTCCCGTCACTTCCGGCGGACGCGGCCAATTGTCCGCATCACAGCGGCTCTCTCCTTACCCGTACGCATGCGGCTGCGCAGTAGGCAGCCTCACGCGTACATACATGGAGGGAGCTCGGTGTGATGCGGACTATTGGCCGCGTCAGCCGGCCGACTAGCCGCCATGATGGGACCCGGTACCGGCGGATCCAGGCAGCAGAGGACGGCGGCGTGGGAGCGATCCAGGCTTATGGGGCTGGAGGAAGCCCCAGGTATGTATAAAATCTTTTTTTCTGGGGCCTCTGGTTCCCTTTAAAGGAAATCATAAGCATGGGGAAAAAAGCATTTTAACTCACCTGGGGCTACATACAGCCCCCCGCAGTCATCCTGTGCCCTGCCGCCCCTTCTGAGACAGTGGCTGCGACTTCCTCAAAGCTGGCCAACCACGCGCCTCATTGGGCCCCCCATACACGGCAACATTCTGTGCATGTGCAGTACTGGGAAATTACTACTGCACAATCGTATAACGCTCCAAGCAACGGGAGCGTAATCAGGATGCGCATGGCATGGAGCCAGTGCAGTTGCCTGCGTCTGGTCATGCCTGGCCAGCTTTGAGGGGGTCACCGCTGCTGACTGGAAAGACCCTGCATGCATGCGTGAGTGCAAGAGTCAGCATCCTCTTAGATGAGCGCATGTACCCACACATACATTTTATTCACATTCATGTGAAATCGCCGCCAGGAGACTTGGGCGCAGGATACAGCGTTAATTACTATTCCCCCTCTAGGTCCACGTGGATGGTGGGGAATGATGTAATTTGGCTTCCAGCTATTACTGGTGGCTGCATTACAGTGTTTTTAAAGTAACTTCAGCTCCGTTTTCTGATGGCGCTGAAGTTACTCACGGTGCGCTGCTATAGCCGTAATTCCTATTATGGTCTAATGTGGCGCCGGCTGTGCCCAAATCTCCTGCGCTGTTATTACAGCGCTCGTTTTATTCCCTAAGCAACAGGAGGTAAGTTTTGTATTATTAACTGCCAATGAACGTCCAATAGGCCAATCTATTACTTTTGCAGCCAAAGAGCAGCTGGGACTTATAGCCCCACTGCATTGGTCATTGCCCCAATAAAAATCTATCCCGACCAGTGCTCCGTTGCTTGAGACAGATACTATCTATTTGCTTTGTGTTTTGACCTTGCCTGACCTTTGACTGATTGCCACCTGTACCAACCTTTGCTTGTGTATCCTGCCCTGCTACTGCCTAGCCCTTTGGATAAAGTGAACTTCTGACCACCCGTGTATGACCGTGTTTCAGTGTTCAATAAGTGGTTGAATTGCTTGCTTTAAACCAAGCTATAGGAATGTCAACCTTCCACCACTTATGCCTGCACCTGATTGGGAAAAACAATGGTCTAGTCTCAATTGAGTTTCAACTCAGGTCCTACTTTCTTTTATTCATTTTTTGTTTGATTCGATATCCATTCAAACATTTAACAAAACAAGAAATATGTACCCATGATTAGTTAGCAGTAAATAAAGTCAAGTCTTTAGCCTAGGAGAGGTGAAGTTGATGAGAAAGAGAGAGAAAGGGGGGGACGGAGGTGTGGGGGGGGGGGGGGTAAAGGAATAACGAGATAAAACACAATGATCTAGGCACATTGCCTCAAATTAGGACATTTAAAAAATAATTTAAATAAGTACTAAGGGAGGTGCTAAAGAGGGTGTGGTCAACAAAATAGCAAAGTCAGTTGACCCTTCGCACACTCACATGCAAATGCTTTCACAGAAATCAATCATCCAGGAACCACTGCTATCCCTACAGCTAAGTTAAAAGCCACGGTCTTGGTACAAGAGAATACATACTCTTGAGTAGTCACTTACACCGCACAGAGGTACCCCAGAATAAGTAGGTGTCCAAACTCTGGCCCTGTAACATGCGTAGTGCAAAGATGCAAACATTCCTTGTATCAAACCTATCGAAATATATCCTGTCTACATGGGGTAGACGAGTGCGGAGGGTTAACTGACGTTGCTAGGAATGGTGGAAGAATGAAAGGGAGGGGAGGGGTTAGAGCGTGGGGAATATTATTGTATTTACTGACAAACATTTAAAACTTGAAGAGATTCTCTGCTCAGTTAAAAACTAAAGCAAATTGTCCTCATTTCCTCTTGGAGATCCAAAGCTATGAACACAGCTGACACAGCATAGAGACTAATATTGGGCTGATCGGCAATCCTCCTGTTTATGAGCATGAAATATGTTTATTGAGCGCTTAGTCCTCTGCCCTATACAGTCACCACTTACATAAAAGACAATAATAAAAAAAACAGAAAAAACAAACTAGAAAGCATAATAAAAAAAATCCTGTGAAAGGTTCTGCCGCGGGAAGGTGCAGCGATGCGTTGAAATGTCGAAAGTTGTAAATGTTTCTTGTAGCAGACAGATTCTATTGACAAAGACACAAAGCTTTTTTCGTACAGCATCAATAAAAGGATAACTGTAAATATACGACGACTATTCAGTCTTACTGTCCAAACTCTCCTCTAGAGGACACAAAAGTGAAGGGTGGTGCATATAAAACTGCCCCCGACGCAAGTATATACGCCAGGGATGTCAAACTTCAGTCCTCAAGGGCTGGGGTCCTCACACATTACATTTCTGGCACAGCTCAAATCAATTGATAAGACTGAACCAGGAAAGGTGAACACACTTCTCTATTTTTCGGTGCATCCTTAAAACTGGCATGGACTTGGCCCTCAAGGACTAGAGTTTGACACCTCTGATATAGGCAGATGCCAGCCATGCCATACCTGTGTGCCTCCCTCCATGTGCGGTCTCTGGCTTTATTGCAGCCTGTCTCACCAATATTCACTGCCGCGGGAAACCATTGCCCATACCGGCGAAACAGGCTGCAATAAAGCAAGAGACCGCACAGGGAGGGAGGGAGTGGCAAGCATACAGGGACGGGCAGGCCGTATCTATACCAATGTACTCACGCGCTCATGATAGGCAGCCAGGGCCAGTTTTTTATGCACCACGCTGTATAAAGGGAAAAGGTATGTGGAGAGAAATGTGATGGCAATCATTAGAAAATGTACTTTAATAGCCGGCTTCATCCAGAGTCTACTGCCTTGTATGTCACTTACTGTATCTGTAGCCAGCATGCAGCCAGTGCTTGTTCATCTTGTCAAGACTAAGGGCTCGTTTCCACTTGTGCCGCATGCGTCTGCGAGACACGCGGTGGCACTTCCGGGTCTGCGGATAGCAGACGAATCCCATCAGCCGTATGGGATTCGCACCAATTCGGATGGAAATGCTGGCCGAATCGCTAACGCAAGTGATTCGGCCGGTGGTGCCATTGTTCCCTATGGCAGAGTTTCCCCGCGTGACTTGCCTGCGGGGAAACTCCGCGAATTCGGTGCGGAAACGATCTATAAAGATAGGTAAACACGCCAGACAACACTTGGCCAAGGCAACCGTTTGGCTGTGTTCCCACTTGAGCTGAGAACCGACATTTTATGTCTGTTCTCCGCTCATCGCTAAACTGACAGTGACTGGCTCCTATTTTATAAACAGAAACCATCCACATGTGTCAGTATGCATCCGTGAGATCAGTTTGGGCAGTCTGGGATAATTCCGGGCCAGGCGGATGCGTTCCCCCATATAGCCTGTTGGGTAACGCATCTGATCATTCCTGACTGACAGAACACAGAGAGTATCCCTAGGACCTATAATGTCCAAACCTGCACCTCTACAATTCAGAGTGCCACAAGGATTAAGCCTATCCCCTCTGTTGTTTGCAATCTACATGTTGTCACTCGGTACACTTATCCAACGACATGGCTTGACGTACCACTGCTACGCCGATGACACACAGCTATACCTGTCCTTCAAACCTGGTGGAACAGACCCTACTCCAAAAATAAACTCTTGCTTAGCTGAGCTACAGGCATGGATGAATAATAACTGGTTGAAACTGAATGCTGACAAAACTGAGGTCCTCTTTGTCCAAAGCCAGTGCTCACCATCAAAACAGCTCTATCCTAAAGCAACACCAATCAGGATTGGGAATTCGGACATAAACAGCTCCAACCTTGTGCGCAGCCTTGGCGTACTAATCGATGGGGATTTAAGTTTCAGAAACCAAATTTCATCTGTAGTTAAATCTTCCTACTTTCATCTGAAGAACATTGCAAAGATTAAACATCTGATTCCCCCAGAGGATCTTCCAACCCTAGTTCACGCCTTCATCACATCACGGCTGGATTACTGCAATGCCCTTTATGCTGGCCTCCCCAAAAAGGACCTGCGTCGCCTGCAATTAGTGCAGAATGCTGCTGCCAGATTGCTAACAAACCAGCCTCGCCACTGTCACATTACACCGATCCTTCGCTCACTGCACTGGCTACTAGTAGAATGGAGAATACTCTTCAAGATTGGACTGCTGACATGCAAATCCCTGCACAATCTGGGCCCTGGATACATGAAGGACTTGCTGAAGCTGCACCACACCTCTCACAATCTTAGATCAGCTAGTTCTATAAACTTGGTCACTCCCAGAGTGCACCTCAAAAAATCTGGAGATAGAGCCTTCTGTCATGCTGCCCCTACTCTTTGGAACTCCCTGCCACACCCAGTAAAGACAGCACCATCCCTGGAGCTATTCAAATCCAGACTGAAAAGCCACCTGTTTAGCCTGGCATTTCCGGACTTATACAATTCTTCCTCTGTACCACAATGGTCTGAGCCATGCTTATGCGCTTTGAGTCCTATGGGAGAAAAGCGCTCTACAAATGTTATTTGTTGTTGTTGTTGTTGCTGAACCGTCCTACAGCCAGACCAAAGCGGACACTGCACTGTCCATTCCCGCTGGCCACACGTGGTCCGGGGCAAGCTCAGACGATAATCTAGTGTATGTACAGGAGTCCCCCTACCTCGAGGCATGTCATTTAACCACTTCACCACTGAGGGGTTTTACCCCTTGAACACCAGAGCAATTTTCACCTTTCAGCTCTCCTTCCATTCATTCGTCTACAACTTTATTATTACTTATCACAATTAAATGAACTACATCTTGTTTTTTTCACCACCAATTAGGCTTTGTTTAGGTGGGACATTATGCCAAGAATTATTTTATTCTAAATGTGTTTTAATGGGGAAATAGGAAAAAAATGTGGGAAAAAAAATATTTTTCAGGTTTCGGACATTATAGTTTTTAAATAATGCATGCTACTGTAATTAAAACACATGAAATGTATTTGCCCATTTGTCCCGGTTATAAAACCGTTTACATTATGTCCCTATCACAATGTTTGGCGCCAATATTTTATTTGGAAATAAAGGTGCATTTTTTTCAGTTTTGCATCCATCCCTAATTACAAGCCCGTAGTTTATAAAGTAACAGTGTTATACCCTCTTGACATAAATATTTAAAAAGTTCAGTCCCTAAGGTAACTATTTATGTTGTTTTTTTTAATTGTATTTTTTTTTTCTTTTAATTACGAAAAAAAAATTTGGGGAGTGTGGGAGGTAATGAGTTAATTTATTGTGTAAAACTAATGTATTTGTATATGTAAAATGCTTTAGGGTGTAGTTTTACTATTGGGCCACAAGATGGCCACAATGAGTTTGTTTACATGCGACCTGTAAGCATCCGGAAGGATGCTTACAGGAAGCACTACGAGGCTGGGAGAATCACAATGATCGCGCTGTTTCTCAAAGAAGCAGCAGGTCATTGCGGGGGCTTAGATCAACGAACGGGAATGGATTTTCCCGTTCATTGATCTCCGGGCGAGCGGGCGGCGGCGTGCACGAGCGGCAGGAGCACGGACAGCGGCGGTAGTGCGGAAGGTACGGATTTCTCCGCCCCTTAGTTTTTTAGGGGGGGGGGGGAGAGGGACGGAGAAATCCGTACCGCGGGGGGCAAAGTGGTTAAGCACCACCATAGATCGCAATCTTAATTGCGGCTATAGTGGCACCCGATGTAAAATGTGGGCGCTGGACTTGGAGCTGGTTGCAGGTAATGTTAAGGAAGAAACAAGTAGTGTCAGGCGTAGGGTGTGTGTGTGTGTGCGCACATGTGTGTAGTTAGCGTTAGTCGCAGGTAGGGGGAGGGTTAAGTGTGAGAGGTAGGTTAGGTAAAGCAATAGTAGAATATCGGCAGGGGAGTAACTAGAAATCACTGGGCCCCCCTGCAAAACTGGATGCTCCCCTCTCACATTTTGCACAGGTAAACTAAGAACCAATGTTATTCAATTGGCTAGTGAATGTGTTTCCCCATGCAGATAAAAACAGACAGCATTCAAGCACTGCATGCATTTTCTCTATCAATTACATTAGCTTCTGTGATAAAACATGCATGTTTTCACACATACAGACACACATAGTGTGCAGAAAACACATACAGAAATACACACAGAAAACTGACAGAAGAGTGTGCTCCCAGAAACCGATTTTTATTACACTCATTCTGTCCTCCGCTGATGGAGCAGAACTGGCTCTGCAGATTCCTCCAGCATCTCTACAGTAAATAGCACTTAGGAAGGGGGTGAAGAGGTTGGGGGCTGGGCGCTGTACACAGGACCCTGCTGCACACTGAATAGGGACTTTCTGCAAAACTTTGTATGATACGTTATCAGTGGCTGAGCAGATGCAGTCATTAGAACAATTGTGCTGAGAGCAGAAAGCTTTTTCTCTCCGTGCCCAGACTCCTCAAGCATTACTATAGTACAGAACTTTTGTGGAGGGGGTGAAGAGGCTGCTGAACACTGAATAGGGACTGTCTACAAATCTTTGAATGATTCCTTATCAGTGGCTGAGCAGATGCAGTGATTAGAACAATTGTGCAGAGAGCAGAACGTTTTTTCTCTCCACGTCCTTAAGCTACATACAAACGAGGCATGGATGTCTGCAGTTGCATGGAGACAAGCAACAGTTGAAAGTCTCCAGCAACGACAGTGGTATACAAGCAACGATTGTATACACGCGGCAACCACCTGTCTGCAACATAGCGGAAACTGTTGCTCAGCAACTTCTGTCGCAGGTTCAATGAACTGTCGGACTCACAAGAGTTGCTAGAGACTAGCATACACACGACCGCACCGACTTGAGACTAGCAACGGTTCCTGCAACAGCTGTTGCCGGTGATTGAACAAGTCAATTGCCTGGGGACAGCTCTGATTAGCAACAGTTGCTTGCGCGCGCCTCATACACACGGAGGACCTGTCGCCGCAACATGCACGTGCCATGTGTTTCCAGCAACAGTTGTAGCCCGTGTGTATGGGCCATTACTTGTCAGTCTCTCAGGACAGGGAAAAGAAACTGGACTTCGGAAGGCCCGTACTCACGGGCTGCAAATGTTGCCTGTCGCCAGCACACGTGAGCGTGTGGGCGACAGGCCGGCGACAGCTTCTCGCCAGGTCCCTCCGCGTACACACGCGGCCCATACTCACGGGCGACCTGTCGCCGCAACACGCGCGCGCCGCGTGTTGAGGCGACAAAAGTCCCTCGTGAGTATGGGCCAAAACACACAGCTCTAATCACTGGATCCCCCCAGGCACAGAAGAAACTCCTAAGTGAAAGAGTTGCTCTGTGTACCAGACCTCATGGAGGGACATGTGGTCATGCTGATCAGCTGATAGACATGTGACACTCTGATTTGCTGTGATTACTTCCTCCTTTAGCCCATTGACTAGCAAATTAGAGCTTAATAGATCTATTACCCTATAATAAAGATATTTCTTCATTACTTCTTATACACAAGAGCCATACTATTGGGTCTCATTATGAATTGCTAAACAAGCGCTTTTGTGAGCGCTTTTGAAAGCATTTTTCCCTTCGTTTTCAAAGCGATTTAAGCTTTGGTAAGCGCTTTTCTAAGAGCTTTTGTTTTTTCTTCTTGACGACACTAAGTTAACTCTTTGACCTGGAACTGAATAAACACAATGTATTTATTCTTGAAAGTGATAGGCAAATCGCTTTTCAAAGTGCTTTTTCAAGCGCTTTGCGATTTCCCTATACTTTGTATTGAAACGCAAACGCTTAGGAAATGGTGCAGGAGCTGCGATTGGAAATGTGAAATGTGGAGAACACTCACACAGAGCAATGTAGCAGAAGCGCTTTTACAGCGATTTAAAAAATCGCCATCGCTTAAAAAAAAGCAAAAACGCTCCAAGTGTGAAAAAGCCTTAGGGCCTGTTTCCACTACACGCAGATTCTGCATGCAGTAAACTGACTCCAATGAATGCCTATGGGCCTGTTTCCACTGAACGCAATTTTTCTGATGCAGATTTCCCATAGGCATTCATTGGAGTCAGTTTTCTGCATGCAGAATCTGCGTGTAGTGGAAACAGGCCCTTAACCACTTTGTCCTCCTTGACGTATAAAAACGTCAAGGAGGACAGGCGCGCTCCCGCGGCCGATCGCGCGCGTGCACGCGCACTCCCGGCCGCGGAGTCGGTAGCCACGGAATCAATTTATCGGGCTATGGAGCCCGATCATTGATTCCTCTCCCCCGCTGAAAAAGCGACAGCTTCTCTCGGAAGCTTCGCTCTTTCTGAAGCTGTGTCCCTCTAAGCGTACATTGTACGCTTAGAGTGACGTCATGTAAAAAAAATCGAGATTGCCATCTTGTGGCCAAAAAGTAAAACTACAAGCAAATTCCCAAAAACATTACAATACACCAATATTTACCCAAATAAAACACTTTTATATCCCACCCTCCCAAAAATGCCCACATAAAATGTTTAATAAAAAAAAACAAAAAAAACATTACTATAAAAAAAAAAAAACATAAATATTTACCTAAGGGTCTAAACTTTTTAAATATCTATGTAAAGATGAAATATTTCTCTCTATTTTTTTTTTATAAGCTTGCAAATAGTGATGTATGCAAAACGGAAAAAATGCTCTTTTATTTCCAAATAAAATATTGTCGCGATACATTGTGATAGGGACATAATTTAAATGGTGAAATAACCGTGACAAATGGGCAATAACAATACGTGGGTTTTAATTATGGAGGCATGTATTATTTTAAAACTATAATGGCCGAAAACTGACAAATAATGAATTTTTTCATTTTTTTTCTTATTCTTCCTGTTAAAATGCATTTACAGTAAAGTGGCTCTTAGCAAAATGTACCCCCCAAAGAAAGCCGAATTGGTGGCGGAAAAAACAAGATATAGATCAGTTCATTGTGATAAGTAGTGATAAAGTTATTGGCTAATGAATGGGAGGTGAACATTGCTCGGATGCATAAGCTGAAAACGACTGAGATGTTAAGTGGTTAAAGTTGTTTAACTCTAAAGCATCTGTCAAAAACAGGAGTACTATTTTTCAGTAGACTGGCCCTTTTTATTAGACAGGATTTCAAAAACAGCCTGCTTGCCAAAATCCTACTCGCATTGATTATTGTATTATTTCTAATTTATCACTTGCTATACCAATAAAGCTGCCAGGTGCGACATCATTGTGTGCGGTATAAGAATCATGAAGTCTTTGTAAACAGCCTGATAAAAGGTCTGGATAGCCGATCAGCAATCCCCAGGTGAGAGACTTTGTGCTACAGAAGTGATAACAAGAAGCCATAGCGAATTCAGCACTTACAGTATGTAAGGGACATCCGGTGTGAAAATAGACAGATTTGTGTCAATTACATCACTAGTTAAACAGTAAGTGTAGTAATAAGTACACCTCATGTTCAAATCTGGCTGTGACTGCAAAAGGCTAAATGTTAACATCAGGTAAATTACAACCAACCAGGCCATGCGGTTATCATGAGCGGATTCCTCCTGTCAACAAAGCTGCACGGTGGCGTAGTGGTTAGCACTGTCGCCTTGCAGCGCTGGGTCCCCGGTCAGGGCACTATCTGCACAGAGTTTGTAAGTTCACCCTGTGTCTGTGTGGGTTTCCTCTCAGCACACCGATTTAATATATACAGTATATATAAATAAAAAGTACAGATTGCTATAAGAATTAGGGCAGGAAAAATGGCTAGCATTTCATATTATGCCATATTATAGTTTACAATGAACATTGTCACTGAATAGCACACATCACTAAGTGTCCCTACTATACAGTACAATCCAAAGATTTGAGCTGGGACGCTCTGTTAGAAGGCTGGGTTCATCATATGGTGGTACTGTATAGGTAATGCCACCCGTAATCGGTTCTCAGAAGACATCAGCACACCAGTTTAGCAGGAAATAGCACCCTTTATTGTGCTCAACTTCCACAGGATATCAACAAAATTGGGGGGGGGGGGGGGGGGCACCCAGGGTCAAATTTGTTCTCTCCTGTCACCATTCATTCTTTTTTGGTGGAGACAGATATGGCAATGGGTCCCTTGTCCCACAATACTGAGACAGGAACTTTTGGAGTTGTCGTCCCCACTTACTAAGACAATCCCCAAAGATAAAGTACAGATGTTTGGTAAGCTTAGAAGGGTGACCTGAAAACGTTCAGTCATTTTTCACTACTGCCCCCATCCTACGCCATGTAGGATGGGGGCAGTAGTGAAAACTGACTGTAAGTTCCTTCCTTTTTACACTCTTCCATGTTCCCTGTAGGGATGGGCTTTTGAGTCCAGACAGACTCGAATTCGGAATTCTAATGAAGTCTAATGACTTCAGGTGTGGCTGCGAGATGGGGGGTTAACTTACCCAGAAGTCTTCGGGACGTCTGCGTTCCATTACGCCTCATAGGCATTCTGCAGAGATCACCTGACAGAACTAAAGACGTCACCACCTGTGATAAATTTCAGAATGTAAATCGGGGTGCAGGGCCAGAGCTTCCATAGAGGCAAAGGGGGCAATTGCCTCAGGACCCCAGAGCCTGTGGGGCCCCGCAACTTACCTGTGCTTCCCGGGGACCCTGCAATGGAGTAGTGAAGGACGGACAGAGGAGTGTGCCTCTGCCGCAGACATTGCAGGGGCCCCCCCGAGGGCACAATTAAGTTGTGGCGTGACCTGGGGAAGGGGGTAGCCGGCTCAGTGGTCCTAGGGGGAAATTTGCCGGCAACAAAGGGAGCCTTATGCCGCTTTTTGGTTGTGAGGGTCTGTCAGGGGGCCCCAATGTTACTATAACTGGCCCTGATGGAGTGAGTAAATTTTTTATAAAAAAAAAAAAAAAAAGGGAGAGAAATTAATTACATTATTTTCACTACAGTCCCTCTTTAATGACTGTCCCTGCCAGTGCGCAAGTTACCCAATTATTTTCACTACAGTCCCTCTTTAATCACTGTCCCTGCCAGTGCGCAAGTTACCAAATTATTTTCACTACAGTCCCTCTTTAATGACTGTCCCTGCCGCTGCCAGTGTGCAAGTTACCAGTGGTGGCTGGATAGTGTAATGGTTAAGGGCTTCGCCTCTAACACAGGAGACCTGGGTTCGACTCTTGGCTCTGCCAAACACCTATTCAGTAAGGAGTTATTTGGGCGAGACTCCCTAACACTGCTACTGCCTACTGAGTGCGCTCTAGCGGCTGCCTCACAAGCACTTTGAGTCCGATGGGAGAAAAGCGCTATACAAAAAAGGAATTATTATTATTACCTTATGCTTTTCTTTTTTGGATCATCATACAGGGTTAGGCAGGGAGGTATGGATAATTGGAAATAACAGTTACACACTCATTTTTCCACAAAACTTAAATTAAATTTTTTCAATGTGTAGCTTGGATGTTGCCATTAGACAAATTGAAGAAAATCACAAGAAAAAAAATGAAAACATTGATTAAGTATGAAAAATTTGTCCATAGACTCCTGTAGATGTGTTGAAAAGTTGTCCATACTCCTCTGAAGCATTTTACGTGGAACCGCTCAAATTTCTCGTGTTATTGTTTCACTCAGGGCTTCAAGTGTACGTTGTTTGTCTATGTATACTCGTGCTTTGAGGTAGCCCCATAAAAAAATAGTCACGAGGTGACAGGTCCGGTGACCGAGGAGGCCACTCCATATCTCCACGCAACGAAATGAGGCGTCCAGGGAAGGTCTGCCTTAAAAAAAATCCATAGCATAGGTTAGGCAGGGAAGTATGGATGATTTGAACGGGGCACCCCGCAAGGCGGGGATACCCTTTGGTGGATAAAGAGAGGGGGTATCTGTCCGTCAACAGCCGCAATTTCAGTAACAATGGAGGCGTGGTTGATAGAGCATCGTGTGTTCGTGTATAAAACCTTTATTGAAACGATACGTTCTGTCATTCAAACACAGATGTTTTTGGAATCATTTTTTTTTCTTTTGATTTTCTTCAATGTGTCGAATGGCAACATCCAAGCTACACATTGAAAAAATAAAATTGAAAGGGGCACTACAGCGAAAAACTGTAAAATTTAAAATATGTGCAAACATATACAAATAAGAAGTACAATTTTTTCCAGAGTAAAATGAGCCATAAATTACTTTTCTCCTATGTTGCTGTCACTTACAGTAGGTACGGTAGTAGAAATCTGACAGAAGTGACAGGTTTTGGACTAGTCCATCTCTTTATAGGGGATTCTCAAGGATATATTTATTTTCAAAAGCACTTAGGGAATGGCAGTTGCTCCGTCCAACTGCTAAAAAACTGTGTAGGGAGCAGGGAAGCTGGCCAGCATCATTAAATCCTTTTTAGGGAATATCTTTATAAAGAATAAAAGCCTTGCTGAGAACCCCCTATGAAGAGATGGACTAGTCCTACTGTAAGTGACAGCATTATAGGAGAAAAGTAATTTATGGCTCATTTTACTCCGGAAAAAATGTACGTCTTATTTGTATATGTTTGCACATATTTTACATTTTACAATTTTTCACTGTAGTGCCCCTTTAAGTTTTGTGGAAAAATGAGTGTGTAACTGTTATTTCAAATCATCCATACTTCCCTGCCTAACCCTTTACAATCATACAATGCTGCAGCATCCAACCAGCAGCAGCAGAAGCTTTGATTTTCTAATGAAAACATCATATATTGACTTTTTATATTATGATTATAACACTTGCAGTGGTTTCCAATGTGCCACTGGGAGTTCCACCACAAGCTGAACTTTTCCAGATATTTATTATATGTATTTCTAATGAACTACAAGGCGTTGCTGTGCAGACAGCATGCAGCACCTTTTTCTCTATTAGCATATGAGTGGAAGCCCTGGACATCAAAATTCATTATCTTTCACACCTTAACACTCCATTGAGGCAATCTGCGGCGACAGGAGAGGCTCCCCACCCCCCACCACCCAGGCCGCCTTTTCTCTCCCTCGCTAATTCTCCGCTGGAGTCCGTGAAGCGCAAAATTACAGACATTCCAAATTAAAGAGAGAGAAAAGGGAAAAGAACCTTATCAAAATAACATTAGCATTATCAGAGTGTTTAAAGAAAATAAGGCAGTAAAATATTACAGGGTGCGTCAGGAAGACCGAGAAAGAGAGGTATGTGTGAAACTAGTGCAGAGCCTTAAAGGGAAATTCTCTTTATGACATAATTATATCTATATCAAAATATATATATATCTATGCCTATACACACACATACTGTATATATATACACACACACACACACCATTTTTTTAATGAGTATACTTTGTTACAGGGCTAAAGGTAACCACTAACAATCCAATTTCTAATGAAAAATCGTTTGAGCGATCATAAATTTTAATCGTAAGAAAAATCATTCACTACAGCATCAGCGATCCAATCTTTGCTTCCCATCACAGCCAAGAAGAAAATCCAAATTTTGATTTGACAAAAATCGAATCGGACGACTATTTTTATAATCGTTCCTATTCGATTGTGCCCATCAATGGAGATTATTTACAACCAATCAGAATTTCTGATGGCTTTACCGATTTTTCACTAGAAATTGGACCGTTAGTGGCCACCTTTAGAGTGAACTTGACAGCAGAAAAGTAATACAATTTGTGGAGCAGCCACTCGAAACACCTCATAAATTAGAAGCTGACTTATTAGTCATTTGCAGAAATGACATGAAGGACTGATTACTGGTCATTGATTGGTGAAATTGAATACCTTTCTTGCTTTTCATGCATGGTGGACTAAAGTCAATCTTGTAATTCGAAAGATATTGTGTTAGTGTGGCTGCATTCCTCTTCTGAAATCAATGCGTCATTCTTGAGATAAAGCCACTTCCTGACTAGCTGTGTTGGAGCAGGTTTCCCAGACAAAGGCTTCTTAGATGTTACTAACCACTCTTTGCCCCTTAACAGACTTGAAAAGAGAAAGCAGGTCTCGGTGTAACCCTATGCATATCCGCCTGCCACGGATGTCTAAAGGCATTTTAGTACTACTGTATTAATATACAGCAATGTATGGCTATAGGAGAGTGTTTTAGATGCTGAAAATTGGATATTTTATGTAAAAATGCTTATCCTGAACAACGGACTGCATTCTACTATATGTCACTACAGTGCCTCTTTATAGGATACCATAGCACATTTCAAAAAATTTAAAAACAGGGGGAGCAGGCATGTGCCCGTTCTATTCCAACCCTCTCAGTTATGGTGTAATATCCCCCAAAACTACTTCCAGGTCTGGAGTGTCTGTGAGAACTGAGCAGTCGCTGCGCGGGGATGCACGTCCTCAATCACGCAGCAGTGGCCGGGAGTGCTCTTCTTCCTACATTTTGAAATGGGTTAAGGTATCCTTCAATAAAGGTAAGTGTAAGACTTATTTCAAGATTTTTTTTTTAATTAGTATAGGTACGTTTTAAGGGCTTTTACTGGGACGTCCCAGTCCCTCTTTAGTATCTCAGTATATGATTCCCATAGCTGGGAAGAGAGTGGAGTGTATTAAAGAGACACTTTACAAACAAAAATGGTCTGTGGAAGCCCGCGATCGCTTTCCATGGATCTAAGTGTGAAGCCTGCCTAGCACATCTGTTATCAGAACAACAGGTCTGATTGATCAGCATTCTTAGCAAAGACAAGCAAGAAATTAATTACAGACAACAATAATCAGAGCTAATGTGTGGATAGCAAATATCAAACCATGTATGTGGAATAGGGTGTGTGCAGGAGGTAGAGAGACAATGGGAAACTTTTAAAAGGACAACTGTAGTTACAAGTATATGGAGGCTGCCATATTTTTTTTTCCTTTTAAACAATACCAGTTGCCTGGCAGCCCTGCTGGTCTATTTGGCTGCAGTAGTGTCTGAATCACACCAGAAACAAGCATGTAGCTAATTTTGTCAGATCTGACAATATTATCAGACACACCTGATCTGCTGCATGCTTTTTTAGGGTCTATGGCTGAAAGTATTAGAACGATAGCCAGGCAACTGGTATTGCTTAAAAGGAAATAAACATGGCATCCTACATATACCTCTCTCTTCAGTTCCCTTTTAAAGCAGAAGAAAGGCTCTCAGCAGCACTGATGTACAGTGGTGTATGCATACAGACTGTTATTAATATCTGTAAAACATAGCTAGCAGAGAATGAGTAAAGCATCATAGTTGTGTTTGAAAGGCACCAGAGGTGAGCGATTGCCTCGGGGAAGGTTTCTCGTGCAGAAGGGGTTGCGCTTCGCTTTGCAGACCTGGTGATAATTTGACACTGAGAAACACAAGTTGGGCCAGCCGCCTGAAAGAGTGCATTATGATTAATGGCCCTTTTTAAATTGCAATTATGTCATTCAACAGAACCCATGAACATTAATTTACAATTTGCCGACTGAATAATTGAATAATTACCGTCTCGCAGCATTACAGTCCACACTCCGAGTGTTAAAAAGGAAAAAAAAATGTATGAAAAAAACAAAACAAAAGAAAAATGTTTAAATTTGCTGGGATGAAAAAAATAAAAAAAACTAGAGGGTGAAAATTGCCTGCTGCTTTTCTCTGCTTCGTTAGTCACTGATCCCTTACACACGACTGCGCCACTTCAGCGGAGATCGCTCATCTGTGAGCCAACGTGGAATAACACAAAAGTGAGTTAAATAAGCAGCAAGGCAATAAAAGGTTGGGGACTCGAAAAAGCACCGCAGTGTATGTCAGAAAGACTGGCCATACGATTATCAAATGGACAAACATCCACTGTACCCCCACGTGCCTAATCGATCAACTCTCTAACAATTTAAAGGGAACCCGAGGTGAGAGGGATATGGAGGCTGACATGTTTATTTACTTTTAAATAATGCACATTGCGATAGGTAAATATTTACCTCGACGCTGTTCGGGATTGCTGGGACACCCCGGAGGACAGGGGAAGCTTCAGTAGGATCCAGAGGCTTCCTCCTCCCGAGGTAAGTATCCCCCAGAGGGTTTTTTTTGCTTTACAGGTTTTCTTTAAAGTATTAGAGGAAAAAAAGGGATGACGCCCTCTGTACAACGTTCAATCGAAAAGAGCTGGCACATACAAGTGAATCTTTATTAGTTCCATGTAAAAAACATACAGCCAAGGTTTCGGAGCCACGTAGGGCCCCCTAAGGCCCAATTTGCTCAAGGGCAAAAATCCATCTGCCTCTGTAAACAATCTCCTGTAAGATTAATGGGAGTAGAACTCTAGACACTTGCACACAGCATTGTGTAGTCCCTTACAGGAGCTTGTTTACAGCGACAGACAGATTTTTGCCCTCAAGGAAATTGTGCCTCACAAAGGGGCCCTACATGGCTCCGAAACGTTCCGAAATGTGGTCTATATGTTTTATATGGAAATAATAAAGATTCACCTTGGTTGTGCCAGCTCTTTTTGATTGAACAGGGTCAAGGGGAGGTCACTTATATGCGATTCAAGTAACTCCGATACTTCTTCCTTCCGGCTTTGGAAGGAGGAAGCATTAGAGTCACGTGAAATGCACCATGAAGCGCAAACAAGTGAACTGCATCCCGTAAAACCCAATGTTTAATCCAAAAAAGTGAAAATGACGTCTCACGGCAGCTCTTATTAGCTCTGTTCTGAACAAGACAATCTCCCGACCCATTTATGTCACTCCTGGGTGATAAACCCCAAGGATGGAAGTTTCCACTTCATAGATTGGTACAACACATAGCCAAGGATGTCATGCTACACATAGCCAAAATGTGGATGACCTCAACACTTTCCATAGATAGGACTAATACTATTGTTATGGATTTACTTCTCTCCACAAAGAATTATCTCTATAGTAAACAATACCATGGATGTATGCACCAAAACTTGGCAGCCCTGGCTTAGCCATATTGACAACCCGGGACTACGCCCAATGATTCTTGCTTCATAAACAGTCTTGACCAGTGGTCCTCAAACTAAGGCCCGCAGGCCAAATGCGGCCCCCTGAGGCTTTTTCACCGGACCCCACTTTCAAAATCTATTACATATAGATGCAGTCCACTGCATCTTTAAATATCTACGACCCACATATAGAATAGCAGTGCTGGCACCACCTATCCACATGGGTCCAATTGGAATGCAGGTTGACACCTGGGTATACTTCACTGTCTGTAGCAAATATGTTCCTCGGGCGCCAAATGAAGGGCTGCTTCTCCTCCGAAGGAGTTCTCTATGTTGCACATGCCGTGTTGGGGGGCATACTATCGCATTTGGTTAAATGGGAGACATGAGGGCTGCACATGCTAACAGGTAGTAGTTTACACTACCTAGGCCCAATGTAATGTTTTCTACATTTTATGTATGTTCTGGCCTCTCAGCAGACTGAAGTATGTTGACCCGATCCTTGACCGAAAAAGTTTGGGGACCCCTGTTCTTGACCATATTGCATGCTGACCTTACTTGCCATATTAACAATTCTCTGCGAATTTTAACCGGATGTACTGCTGACTTTCCACACCTGTAAATCCTATAAAAACAACAAAATCCTTTTCATCTATGCAATCATTACCGATATATTGATATCTGTTTAAATGTTACTTCTACTGATTTTTGTAATCTTTCGGTTATTGTTCCCCACAAGGAAAAGTGTACAAGCAATGTATGCTAAAAGAACTACTCTGTTAACTACTTAAGGACCACGGTGATTGAAATCTACGCCCTGTTTTGGTGGGCTCCTGGCTGGCAGGGCGTAGATTTCAATCACCGCCCACAGCGCGCATCTGCCGTTTGTCGCTCCCCGCCGATCGCGCCGCATCTCACTGGCTCTGCCTGTCTCTATGATGGCACAGTCCTGTGAGCGGGTCAGGAGCCGATTTCATTGGCTCCTGGCCTTGTCTTTCAATGTAAGCTGCTCCCATTGGCTTACATTGATAGACACGTTCAAGAGCCAATGAAAGCAGTTCCTGACCGGCTCACATGACTCTTCCATCATAGAGAAAACAGAGTCTATGTCAGGAGGATACCGGCGGTTGCGGTGGGTATACGCAGTGATTTGTCGGGATTCCGTCGATATTGTACCAGTGATCTCTGGTCCTTACGGGGGCAGAGATTGCTGGTACTTAAGTGGTTAAATAAAACTCTTGAAACTAAAATGACATCTCACATGGCTAAATCCACAATGGCGAGAGAGGCATTTATAGATTGCACAGAGGTTGATACACTGGTGGCAAGAGGTGCTTTGTCAGGTCACTGCTTTGCAAATTAGTATGTATTACTGGATCCTGTGATTGGCTGGCTGCACTCCTGGTAGTTATTGTGCTAGTCCTGTGTGCATAATTCGTCTATTTACAAGCCATGCACTGATGAGAATCAACCAATCCGAAACAGTCTGTATGCATGTTGGATTATTATGGCTCTGTACAATTAACAAGCTGACACATCATTGCATTCTAGCGGTCCTGGAGGTGTGGTTAGCATACAGGGACAACACAGGATGATTTGAATATTTAGCAGTGATGCATTGTGGAACACCTCAGAGCTCACTCCAACCTGAATTATCGCGAATACCTTCTGTTTTAGGAAGGCACATTTTTGTTTCAAGTAAGAGACCTGACCCTGTCCGCTGGTTCAGTACTGAAATGGTGCTGAAGTATGCTGATCAAGAGTATTCAGGTGTGCCGAATACGAAATGTTGAATTCATACACCCAGGGCTGGTTCTCTCATGAAGCAAAGTGAAACATTTGCATCAGGTGCAGAGATTACAGGGGCAGCATGTTTGTACTGTGTTACACTAACAGCTTGCAGTCAGAGCAGGAGGAGAAGCAAGATGAGGTTATCATTGGGGAAAAGCAGCTTGTTGCGCCGTGCGAGGAGTCTGACAGTGAGTGAGGGGGAGGAGGCAGAAGAGCAGTAATGTTTCAGTTGACTTGCACAGCAAAAGAGAGGAGGTGGCACTGCTGTCCTGACTGAAGAGGAATGGAGTAGCGGAGGGTGAGCAGCAGGGCTGGGCAGGAGAGGCTCCAGCCTCAGGGGCACAGTGCAGGAGGGGCGCACAACTCACCCAGCAATTATTTCCCTGTTGTGTTTGAAGCAGAGAGAAATAACAAAAGGGGATACATGGCAGTGACTGCAAGCCAGACAATTAGAGATTAAGGTATTGGTGGGTGAAGGCTGGGCCGCCTCTCAGTCCAATAGCAATCAGTGTGTGACGGCTGCGCCAATTGGTGTCTCAGCCTTGGGTGCTGGTGGAGCTTGTCACGGCTCTGGAGAGCAGTTTGTTTGTCACAGACTCACAGCCAGCGTGCCATTGTGTTAAGCTGCATTCAGTCAATATTGGCCCACTGTAAAATTCTTATTTACTTTAACCTTTTTTCGGACCGCCT
The DNA here is from genome assembly GCF_040937935.1 of Hyperolius riggenbachi. NCBI lineage: Eukaryota > Metazoa > Chordata > Amphibia > Anura > Hyperoliidae > Hyperolius > Hyperolius riggenbachi. The sequence continues at coordinate 78,093,761 of NC_090654.1, forward strand.
GCATTAGATTCTATGCCGCTTGTGGCTGTTCTAGCCTGATGCAGCGTAGAATCTACGCCGGCCCGCCGTTTCCGCTCCCGACGCTATCGTGCGCACCCGGAGGGGGAGATTAAGCTGTCATATGACAGCTGGCATCTGCCTCAGTGATCAGCAGCCATCGTGTATGGCTGCTGATCACTTGATCACTACGATCGATGGCGGATCGTAGTGATCACTTTGACAGCGGCGGCAGGGGGGGGGGGGGGGGGAGAGAAGAGGATCCACTCACCTCCCTGCCATTCCAGCGACGCCCCCCTCCTAATGCCGCTCAGTTCCAGGTCCCGGCTTGATGACGTCATCAAGCCGCGGCCCGGAACTGAGCGGCATTAGGAGCAGAGATGCCGGCCGGAGAAGAGGGGGCTACTGCGGCTCATCGCTGAAACCTGATAGGTGGGTGATGGCTGCTGGCAAAAGAGGGGACACTGCCCAGCCAGCCACAGAGGGGATCTGGCTGTCTGGCTGCCTGACACCCCCCCCCCCCCCCCCACCACCACCACCGCAAAATGCCTGGTTCTTAAGAGGGGTTAGGCGGCCGGTCCCGAAATGGTTAAATTTATCCCAGATGGCGACATCTTTATTGCTGGCAAGGTGCATTTCTGTAGAATGTATGTTTGTTGTGTGTTCAGAAGTGAGCAGATACAACACTTGGTCTCCCAAGATGCACTGACATCATAGCCTAGGCTGAACATCATTGGCAGGGTGGAGATACATAGCAATGTACAGCTGTATATAGCTAAAGGAAATGTTTTTGATGCTGAAACTAGTAGAATGAACATAAAATGAAATCTGAATTATCGCAAACATCTTCTGTTTTAAGAAGGTAAACCACACTTGTAGTAGGGTTGATCTATCCATCCTAATATTCATTCCCAGAGGATTTACTCACCAAAAATGATAGGATTGCTTGGGGTGAATTACACCGCACAGAGCACTTCATTTCAACCAGATTTTCTACCTAAAAATCTGCTGTCATTCTGAATCATTTTATACTACTCAATCCAATACAAAATCATTAATCTTCCTCCGATCAATTCAGATTCTGAGTGCTTTGGCCTTCAAAACTGACTGTAATCAATAGATTTCTAGGGAAACAAATGATTGCAAAAACAATCAAACAAAACGGCTACATTTACACCTAACACTTTTTCCCCCACATTTGGTTAACGTACATTTCTGGTTGTCTGGTTATTTTGAATAGCTTTAGACAACTGGATTAAAGCCTTGCTACATGGAAAGCAAGACTTATTTCTGTGACCAGGTACATACTTTAGGCATGCTTAAAACGTCTGCACATTTGCGTGCACAGAAGTGACAGCATTGGCCACCCCCCTCTCTCCCCGTAAGTATTTAAAGAGGGACTCCAGTAAAAATAACGTAATGAACAAAAGTGCTTAATTTTTTAAATAATTATGTATAAATTATTTAGTCAGTGTTTGCCCATTGTAAAATCTTTCCTCTCCCTGATTTACATACTGTACTGACATTTATCACATGGCGACCATTTTACTACTGGCAGGTGAGGTCAGTGGAAGTAGCTGCTGCTTGCTTTTTTTTGGCAGTTGGAAACAGCTGTTATTTCCCACAATGCAACAAGGCTCCCCCAGTGTGATGTCAGAACCATGGTCATGACATCACACTGTGGGAGGGTTGCAACACAATATCAGCCATACAGAGCCCTCCTGATGATCCGATTGAGAAAAGGAAAAGATTTCTCATGGGAAAGGGGGATCAGCTACTGACTGACAGCTTCTCCAAACTCCACTGTACAAGCGCCGTACAGCACCACGCAAGCTCCTGTCCCTGTATGTCACATGGTGCTGTACAGCACTTGTACAGTGAAGAGGTTTGCGTAGCTGATGTCCCGCCACCAGTAGCCGGTAGGTCTCCCCATGGTAAGGCTATTGTTACACCCCTGAATCCTATTCATGCTGGGTGGCTGCCAAATTGCAACTAATAAGTTTGCTTGTGGGGGAAGTCCCATCACCAATTCAGGTATGCATGTCTCTGACAGTCACTCTCCAAGGTGCCGGCTCTTGTAAAAGGGATACGGAGAGTGGGGAAAAAACAGCCACATCTGCAGCCAGTGCTTAGGATAGAATTACAATTTTTGGAGGCACCCAGATGGTTGAATTGCAAAAATAGTTTATGAGAAACTGCTGTCATAATAAGGAATGAAATTGCTTATTTTTTACAATATTGATTTACTAGTAGACCTAAGCCAGTTAACATAACGGGCTCTAGGTCTGTATCACAACCCCCCTCCCGGTTCCTGTGACCTCCGCATAGTCAGCGCACGCGCACACGTCCAACCCGGTCCCCTGCTTCCCCTGTCCCAACGGCTGTTCATGCTGCACATGTGCGGTAGCGCAAATGCATGGACACAAGGACAGGGGACGCAGAGACACTTGCCAATTATTATACAGTATAGGATAAATTATTTAGTCAATGTTTGCCCATTGTAAAAGCCATCCTCAACCCAAGAGGAGGGAATGCCATATTTTCTTCTATGAAATGGATTGCATTATCTCGCCGTGGTGGTTGTATTTGGCCAACAGTGTGTGGGAGGAGAGAGCTGTATATGTAGGGATAACACACCTAAGCTTCTTCCGCCTTCTAAGCCAGAACTTCTGCTCTGAAGGAAGAAGTGTAAAGGCGGCCACTAACGATCCAATTTCTAGCAAAAAAATCGTTTGATCGATCATATAATTCTGATTGGAAGAAAAATTGTTCACTACACCAGCAACCAACCAACCAACCAACCAACCAATCTTTGCTTCCTATCTATCACAAACAACAAGAAAAACTAAATTTTGGTTTGACCAAAATCAAGTCGGACGATTATTTTTACATTGTTCGTTATCTATTGAGCCCATCAATGGAGATCATTTACAAGCAATCTGATCAGAATTTCTGATCACTCGAACGATTTTTTGCTAGAAATTGGACCATTAGTGGCCACCTTTAGGCCCCTTTTACACTTAATCAGTTGCTCTCAGTTATAACTGAAAGAAAACAGATTTTCTAAGTAATGCCCATGTTTTCCTGTGGCATAGTTACCACTTTACACATTTTAACTGAAATCTTTTTCACAATGCACTGCTATGGAAAAAAACGCGTAGCAACGAGTACTAACACACACTACGCATACCAACGGATTAAGTATAAAAGGACCATAAGAAGATGAAATGCAGCTTAAAACGCATTAGAAAAGGAGGCGTATGTAATATTATTGTAAACTGACTTGATATCCTGTTTGTCTCACCAGTGCTGCCAACCTCTAACAATCCTACCCACTAACCCAGAGCCGGCTTTTGGGGGTGGCAAGTGGGGCAATCGCCCCAGGCCCCGCGCCTGATAAGGCCCCACACCCTCTGCAGCGGTGGGGAGAGCTGGCATTGTAGTTAGAACTCGCGTGTCTTCCTCCGATCCTCACAGCTACCATCCATTTCCTCTCCCAGCATCTGTGTATTGGTAACAGCGCCCCCTATGATGACGTGACCGCATGTCACCACAGGGGGCGCTGTTACCAATACACAGATGCTGGGAAAGGAAATGGATGGTAGCTGTGAGAATCGGAGGAAGACGTGAGTTTTTACTATGCCTGCTCTCCCCATCACTGCGGGGCACCTATCTAACCTATACTGCGGGGCACCTATCTAACCTATACTGCGGGGCACCTATCTAACCTATACTGCGGGGCACCTATCTAACCTATACTGCGTTGCATTGTGTAGCATATGTCTCTAGGCCCCGCGTACTCTAAGGCCACCTCTGCACTAACCCTCCTAAAATAGGGCCACTCTAACCTTATCCGATGGTTATATACTTTTGTCTTTGTTTCCAAGTGTTTGATTTGGGCACTGGCTATCAAGTACCCAAGTGCTGGCATTTTACTACAGTACATCAATCTGGCACCCAGCTGAAGTAAGGTTGCCAAAACCCCAAAGCAGAATATAGCTGCAAAATTTTAATAGGTGAAAAGCAGCGCCCAAAATAACAGGCGTACTGTTCACCTGTCTTGGTGTCTGAGACCAGGCTGGAGGCATTTCACAGCCTTACAAAAAGCGCTCTAATGACTGACAGGAATAGTCCTAACAAGTAGTTCCAACGCTGTGCTCTAAAAATAAAAAAAATTACAGGAATCCTTGGAGAGAGACTTTTATAAAGCCAATGACAGCCATATGGCTGTGTGCCTAGATGACTTACATATCTGTGCACTGTTATCTATACATCAGGTGTGACGACCATTGAACTGAGAAATAAAGGGGAATGGATTACAGACAGCACTACAATGGTGTTACAATGGGTGGGCTAGAGTCCAGGGCGATCTACGCACAAATAATATGTGACCAAAAAGGGTGCTGGAACCTAGCTCACCTTCTATTATTAGTTTAGTGCTGAGATCTTCTGCAGCACTGCCGATACATTGCTTGATATTGCGGCCTGACTGATGCCACTACATGGCCGGCCAATTTATCTTTCAATAAATTTCCAGCCGAAATTGGACAGATGGACCAATCAGGAATGGTTAAAAAATCTTCGTAGCAAAGGCTCGATCGAGTGCACAGATGTAACGGCATTCAATATCACGAGAACTGACAGACCCCTGCCTGGTCTCTCCCCTAATGTAAAATGTGCAATCTTATCAAGCCCCTCCTCCCTTCCCCACTCAATGTCTTAAAAGCTCACCTCTCCGTCGGTGTGACTCCTATCTGCCATCACCGGGAGCGCCTGTGGCACTGGTGTATGTGTGATGTTACAACATGCGCTAAGCAACATGGTACCGGCATTCTCGGTGGACCACGGAGGTGGTCAGCATAGGTGCAAGCAGAGAGGTAACCCTTTACTGAGAACAGACACGGGACACTTTACACTTCCCGGCAGCCGCCAGTGCGAGGGCGATCAAGCTGAGATCTATTGGAAATCTCTGGTACAGTGTGTGGGCTGGCAATTCTCTCTGATCAGATTCGATGAGAGAGGGATCTATCTAATGTTTAATCTGGCAATATATTGAGTGATGCATGGCCAGCCTAACGGTTCCTCAGAGGAGGGGACAATCTCAGAGTCTAGTGACCTTCAATAGCCTTGGTCCAATTTGGGGGTGAACCAGATAACTCATCAGTATGTTTTTGGATGTGATGTTTCTAGAGCATGACATTTATTGCACAGTGGTAGGTCCTACAGACTTGTACTGCGCATGTTGTTTGCCAAACAGCTACCAGCCTAAAAAGTTGAGTTTAGCACAAGCATGTACTTCCATCAGCACAATGAACAGAATACTCGTGAATATTAACTGGATTCCAGTAATCACTTTTTTTTTTTTACACAGATGGCACTAGCCAGACCTAATGTACAGACAACAGTTGGGTAATTCTAGCACACACTGCCACACTGCGCGAGAGACTTGGGCGCAGGATACAACCGGTATATGGCTGATACTGCTGCTGCACAAGTTCCCGGCCGTATTAAATACTATTCCCCCTCCAGGTGGTGGGGAATTAAATAATTCGGCTTCCAGCGATTGCTGGAAGCCAAATTATTGTGTTATAAAAGTAACTTCAGCTCCGTCTTCTGACGGCGCCGAAGTTACCCCCTGTGCGCTGCTATAACCGTAATTCCTATTACGGCCTATGGTGGCGCCGGCTGCGCCCAAGTCTCCAGCGCTGGATTCACCGTGTTTGTAGACTGTGAGCCTCTTCTCTGAGGGGCAGTTAAGCTGAATACTCACCACCTGAGGGGTCCAGTGACAGCTCTTTGAGGACGAGCATTCAGCGATTCCTCTTCCTGCTCGCAAAGTCACGTGAAGCTACATGATGGGCACAAATTGTAATTTAAGTGATTGAGGTACTTTGTACGGAGTCATCGGGATCTTAAAGATTCAATCCGCCGTGACGGTCGTTAACGGCGCGCATCAATAAACGTTGTTCGTGCGATTGTGAGCCTGTATCCACATTGGGAGATCGCAGAAAACACCGCTCGTCAAAACCATGAGAAGAAACATCTGAAAAATCGCATGGTGGGTACGGGTCTTCAGTGACAAGACTGTATACTCGCTGTGGAAGATGAGAGCTATAAAAATACTAAATAATAATACAAGAAAAAGGTTTGTAAGCAAACAGGCAGCCAGGAGGACCTCTTAGACTTCAGTAATGCATTTTTTAACAACATTTTTTCAGTAATGCATTTGGTTGGAAGCATTTTGGAGTCTATTTGGCATATTTATGCCACCAGGACCTTTATCCTTAATTCTTATCTGCACTTCATACTGCTACCAACACACCCCATCTATAATTTCCACAGTATTTGCTCCAACTTTAGTTACTTGTATTGTGATTGCAAAGACGTAGAAACCCCCCTTCCCTCGCCAGGGCTGAGCAGGTGTAAAGTGCAGCGAAAGGGCAGCAACAGCATAATGGAGATAATCATTTAGAGCAAAGGCAAATTCAAGAAAACTGAATCTCCTCTGAAATGGATGGATAGATAAACTTGTCACATCTGCTTTAAAAGGAAAATAAAATAGAAGGAAGAGATTTTGCTGATCTCATTACAGCGCAAGTAAAAACTCCATGTCCCGATCTGCAGATGACAATCAGAACGAATGTGATTAAATGACACATTAGTGGACTAATTATTATGGATGTAGTAAACAGCCTTCTGGGAAATGCCAAGTGTGTTTTACACATTCCCCCACTGGGGAGGTGGATGTCTGACTGTGTGTACTGAGCTACCGGCCTCACACTGAATGCCACAGGGATCATTAGCCGCTAAGCCAGACTGGTGTGCCATTGTCACGCAGCATGCAGTGCCACAGGAGTGACAACAAAGGTCAACTCATTGAATATGATGAAAGCAAAAAGAGACACAAATCAAAACCAACCAATCCCCAGTCAGTCATCATTCTAAAGGCAGGTTGCCATGGGTTACTGCATGAAATACCTTGCATTGAGTATTGCTTTGTGTAGGCCGATCAGCCACAACATTAAAGAGGAACTCCAGTGAAAGAAAATGTAATAAAAAAGTGCTTCATTTTTACAATAATTATGTATAAGTGATTTAGTCAGTGTTTGCCCATTGTAAAATCTTTTAAATCCCTGATCTACATTCTGACATTTATTACATGGTGACATTTTTACTGTTGGCAAGTGATGTAGCTGCTGCATGTTTTTTTGGCAGTTGGAAACAGCTGTACACAGCTATTTCCCACAATGTAACAAGGTTCACAGACAGGAAACTGCCATAAGTACCACGGTCCTCAGAGTTTCTTGTGGGATTGGTTTCACCACAATATCAGTCATACAGCGCCCCCTGATGGTCTGTTTGTGAAAAGGAATAGATTTCTCATGTAAAAGGGGGTATCGGCTACGGATTGCGATAAAGTTCAATTCTTGGTCGTAGTTTCTCTTTAAATCCACCGAGAGGGAAGTGACTGAAGGTGGCCAAACACGATTTCATTTAGTTGGGTTTTTTTCCCACGAGAGAAATCTGGTCGATTTCTCTGCTTGATCGCATAATCGGAAGGATCAAACCAATATATCAAATACGTATAATCATTTTTGCTGAAAATATCAAACAAATGACAGAATAAAAAACTTTCAGTTTTTATATTTTTGTCTGATTTTTCCAATACATCCAATAAGATTTTGTTGAAAAACATTTTTTTTCCTTGGTTAAAACAAATGTTCTTGTTTGATTTCTTACACAATCAATCGTTTTTATTGAAAAATGAAAAAACAAAAATCTATGGATTTGATTGTATTGTGTATGGTCACCTTAACACTGATCAGATCACTACAGTGGCACCTGTCAAGCAGGGCGATATATTAAAGAGGAACGTTAGCGAAATGGGGAAAAAATAAATCCATACATTGCAAAGTCAGAAGTTAAAAAAATAGAAGAGAGATCAAAAAATGATTGATATGCGTCATGTAATGTGTTCATATTGTTTGATCCACAATCAGCCTGCCAGGTCATCATCTTTACTACTGGCAGACATGAAAAAAAAAAACACAGCAGCAACTGCAATTATCTATAACCACACCCCCTAACAATGAGATAGTTGGAAACAGCTGTTATTTTCCACAAAACAACAAGGCTCAAAGACATCAAGCTGTCAGGACCATGGTTATGACATCACAATGTGGGAGGGGTTTCACCACAATATCAGCCATATAGACACCCCAGATGATCTATTTGAGAAATGGAAAAGATTTCTCATGGGAAAGGGGGTATCAGCTACTGATTGGGATGACGTTCAGTCCGTGGCTACAGTTCCTCTTTAACCACTTTCCCCACCACTACAGTATATCTACGTCAGCTGTGGCGCCCTCCAAGCCACAGCGACGTAGATATAGTGACCTGGCTGCAGCCCTGCTGTGCACGGTCGGGTGCTCTTTAGAGTGCACCCTCCGGCACTGTCAGCTGCAATACTAATTGGTGGAAGGGAACATGTTCCCTTTTGGCCAGTTAGTATACCCTCCTCCCATGAATGATCGCTGCAGTAGTGAACTGCAGCGATCCTTCATCTGTCCCCCTCGGCGCACAAATAGTTAAAAAAAATGCAAAAGCAAGCAGCCACACTCACCTACCTCGTTCCTGCGACGATCCTGAAGCCTGATCCTCCGATCACCGCGCTGAAGTCAGCCGCATATTGCCGGTAATCCGGGTCCCGGCTTGATGACGTCATCAAGCCGGGACCCGGGTTACCGGCAATATGCGGCTGGCTGCAGAGCGGTGATCGGAGGATCAGGCTTCAGGATAGTCGCAGGACCGAGGTAGGTGAGTGAGACTGCCTGCTTGTGCATTTTTATTAACTATCTCTGCACGGAGGGGGCTGCCTGATGGGGGGGGGGGGGCAACTGACTATAGATTCTTGGGGGGAGGGGAGGGGGATTTGCAAAGGGGGTTATACATTTTTACTGGGGGACATCTGAGTGACCAAGGGGAGGGGGGGTTTACAAATTTTGCACATCTGGGCACCTGGGGGGGGGGGCATATCTTAATACTGGGGGCACTTTTGGCTATAATGGGGGTCAGCGCTAATCCTGGGGGTACATCTGGCCATAATGGGGGTAATCCTGATCTGGGGACACATCTGGCTATAAAGAGGGGCACTATTTCTGGGGGTGCATCTGTCAATCTATTCTGGGGGTGGCAAACATGGGACACATCTGGCTACGCTGGGGGGGGCTGATATTGGGGACACATCTGGCTATACTGGGGGGGTGGGGTGATACTGGGGACACATCTGGATATCTATACTGGGGCGACTTTAACTGGTGGCACAGTTTTTATGTCAATCGCACTTTTTATTTTTAAACAGAAATTGGTCAAAATTGAGAAATAGTGATTTTTTTTATTTTTCCCCCCTTTTTCCCATTAACATACATAGAGAGGAACATTTTACTTGGGACCAAATACCCCCCAATGAAAGCTTAGTTTGTCTTGAAAAAAAGATATATAGATCATTTATGTGGCACGAGTACAGATTAAGTTATTGGTGATTAAACAGGGACACCGCTAAAGCGTCAAAACTGCTCTGGTCATTAAGGGGAAAACAAGGTCTGGATGCAAAGTGGTTAAAGGGATACTTAAGTCAAAAATAAAAAATGATTTTTACTCACCTGGGGCATCCCTCAGCCCCCTGAAGCTGTATGGTGCCCTCGCAGCCTCGCTCCGATCCTCCTGTTCCCGCCGGCGGCTACTTCCGGGTTCAGCGACAGCCGCCGACAGGTTGGGACCGCGAGTGATTTTCCGCATTCCCAGCCGCTAGATCACTCTCTATGCTGCTATAGCGTATAACATATACGCTATAGCAGTATAGAGGGCGATATAGCGGCTGGGAACGCGGAGAATCACTTGCATTCCCAGCCTGTCGGCGGCTGTCGCTGAGCCCGGAAGTAGCCGCCGGCGGGGACAGGAGGATCAGAGCGAGGCTGCGAGGGCACCATACAGCTTCAGGGGGCTGAGGGATGCCCCAGGTGAGTAAAAATATTTTTTTTATTTTTGACTTAAGTATCCCTTTAAGCATCAACTGAACAGTGAGTTCTGAATGAGGATGTGCTGGAAGTAGGAAAAAGGGGGCAAGCATGCAGATGTGAGTGACGGACAAAAGCAAGATTCTGAAGGCATGGCGACTGGCTCAGAGCATCTCTAATAAAGGCAGGTCATTTGGGGTTTTCTCAGTATTACAGTGGTTAGCATCTACCAACTTTGATCCAAACAAGGTAAATATAGTGAACCATAGCAGGTTCATCGGTGCCGAAGTCTCACTGATAAGCGTGGGAAGCAAATACCTTCCTGTTTGATCCGATCTACTTAAGTGCAACGTGCTGTAAAACCTAATGCTGTCCATGAAAGAAAGTTATGAGAGAATGGAGTGCATAGCAGAATCCTGTGCATGGAGATACTTATAACCACAGACCAGTCAGAGTGCTCATTGCGGATTTCTGTCCACTGCCAAAAGCACAAGGATCAGAACTGGACTCTCCAGTGATGGAAGAAGGGGAATCAGATCAATCGTGTATCCTTTGGCCTCTAAATTTTTCAGGCCTCCGAATATATTGGGTAGCTGGAGCTGGGAAAGCAAATTTGATCCATGGAGGCCCCATCTCGTAGCCTGCAAGAATTAAGCTCCTAGACTGTATCATTTCTTCAAGGATTTTAAGGTCTAAAAGCAGAACAATTTTTTCATTAGCTTTTAGACCCTAAAATTCACAAAAAAATCCTACCGCAGAGAGAGAGATCTGCAGCAGTCCCTGTACGTCTTACCTCCCCGGGATCCAGCTACAATTTTTCCTCCTGCCCTCCAGTTGGCGGTCTACCCCTATGGTGAGATCGCCGTCATGTGACAAACAGCGATCTCACCCGAGGGATCAAGAGCCTTCCCTGAGTAGAAGAAGATGGGCAGCAAGCGTCCAGATCCTGGGGAGGTGAGTTACAAACGCCCCTCCGCTGCAGGCATATACCTTCCAGCGGCTACCCAACCCAGGCTCAGGATTACCATCCCCAGCATCTTTTTTTCACCCGAGGCCTGGGTTGGGAATACCGCCAAGGAAATTAAAAGATCTGTTGCTAACACCTTGGAGCCAGATATCATGGGACCCCTTCAGACAGTGGAGTCCATGACTTCGCAGATCAGAGCTATTCTGGTAGCTTTAGACAAATCTACAAAAGGCAGGTGGTTGGTTTTAATATTATCAATAGACAAATGTATGTAAGCGCTCACAAGGGTGAAAATACAATAGAAATATATACAGAGGCTAGTAAACACCAGTCCAGAACACGGTGGAGCGCTTCTTAGCTATTTGTGATTAGCTTTAAACAAGAGGAGTATTAGGTTAGCGCTCATAAACAGTCTCTGTTGTAAATAGATATTCAAACTTGATGGTTTAGCAATCAGCAATTACATCAGCATAACATAATGGGGCTACGACACCCACCCCCCCCCCCCCCCGGAAGGTAGAGAGACTCACCAGACTTTATGGCCAGAATGGGCATCTCTGGATGCTGGATGTGCTGCTAACGTGTTTCCAGCTCAAATCATTCCATTCTGCTACAGTAAGAACCTACCCTTGGAGCAAACCGGATGTGGTCAGTACTGAGGTGTGGAGGTTGCCGGAGAGGGGTGGCCTATACCCCTAAGGCGAAGTCGGGCCCATTCTGGCCATAAAGTCTGGTGAGTCTCTCTATGTTGGGGGGGGGGGGGGGGGGGGGGGGGGGACGAGTCGTAGCCCCATGATGTTATGCTGATGTAATTGCTGATTGCTACACCATCAAGTTTGGATATCTATTTAGAACAGAGACTGTTTATGAGCGGTAACCTAATACTCCTCTTTTGGTTTTAATATTATGGTTGGTCAGAGTATAAAGTTCTGTAGAAGCATAGAATGGATTTTCATATAGAATCAGTTGGAGGCAAAGCTTGTATGTCTACTGTATACAAGAATCACACATTTTCTGCAGGCAACTCAGCTCGGGGGAATGGTGATCAGAACGCATTGCATTTTTCAGCCAGTAACAACTGGCTAAAAACAATCCATATAAAAATGCACACCAAACTATCCTCTCTGGTACTCCTCTGACCTACTAATGTCCTCCTCAGTCATTACCTCTTCTCATGCATGGCTGCAAGACAAGATTCCTCTAGAGCAGCTCCTATGCTTTGTTTTTTTCTCTTCATCTCATTAGGCATACCCCCTCACCATCAACAATACAAAACAGGTCCATCTCTTCATAACTCCCTGACCATCTTCCTCCCTTACCCTAGTCATTCAATAACACACACATTCCTCCCATCATCTCCAGCTGCTGCATTTTCCTTACCAGTTGTGACTTATGTTCCATACCTATGCATTTTGCATTTAGCAAAGGTGCTACACTACATTTCCCAGCCTCCCTGTATGCAGTAGAAAAAAATGTGAGAGGCAGTAAGTATGGAAAAAGCACCTGTACTATTTTCATTGCTTCATATCTCTTACGGAGTCCTGCTGGAGAGGGGAACAGAGCTTGCATGGGCTGCTCAAAGTCATATTGCTGTCACAGAATGCAGGTTAGGAGGTATATAAAGATGGGGTAGCAGCAAGAGAAGTGTAAAAATGAAGAATGCCAGTTATAGAATAGCAGCATGGCAATGGAATCTTCCATGCTAAGTATAAGAGTCCATGCTGCACATGGCCAAGGATCCTTCTTAAGCTGCAGTTCATCTCTCTCATTCCCAGCCAACTTATATTCATTAGGTCCCTGCTCTTGTAGACAAATAGGGGCAGGGACCTCCCCCTAGTGTTTCCTGTTTCTGTTGTTCTTTATCCAATGAACATGTACCAGTATTGTTGATGTTTTCACATTGCACATCAATTGTATGTACTTGTACTCATGTCACCGGATATCCTGGTTGTACAATGTGTTGAACTGCTTGTGTATCTATGCTTCCCACTACTGTATTGTCTGTTTTGTACAATGTATAATGCTATGAAAGATGTTGGTGCTATATGAATAAAAAAAGCTCACATTAGTTAGGCCTCATTCAGATGGAGGCTGAACTGTGCACTTTTTTGGGCAGTTCAGCATCCCACCTGGCAGCATTTGTAAAACTACGCTTGTCAGCGCTTGACACGCAGTGCCGTTACCCAATGGAAGAGAACTGATCCCGCCTGTAGCCACGCTCAAATGTGACTATCAGGGAAGGTGGGGGCACATGCCAGGCGCTTGTGCTGTTACACGGTGGAAAAGAACGGAGCCCGGCTGTGGCCACGCTCCGATGTGAGTCCATGGGGGGCTACCTGCCAAGTACCGATGCCGTTGCACGGCAGAAGAGAACTGAGCCCGGCTGTGGCCACAATAAGATATGAGTCCATGGGGGGAGGGGCCACATGCCAAGCGCTGGTGCCAATACCTGGTGGAAAAGAACTTAGCCCCGGCTGTGGCCACGCTCAAATGTGACTCCATGGAAGAAGCCATATGCCAAGCGCTGGTGCCGTCACCCGGCGGAAGAGAACATCTGGCCACGCTCAGATGTGAATCCATGGGTGGGGCCACCTGCCAAATACTGATGCCATTACCCGACAGAAGAGAACTGAGCCCGGCTGTGGCCATGCTGAAATGTGACTCCATGGAAGAAGCCATATGCCAAGCGCTGGTGCCATCACCCGGCGGAAGAGAACATCTGGCCACGCTCAGATGTGAATCCATGAGTGGGGCCACTTGCCAAGTACTGATGCCATTACCCGACAGAAAAGAACTAAGTACGGCTGTGACCACGCTCAGATGTGACTCCATGGTAGGGCCACCTGCCAAGGGCTGGAGCAGTTACCCAGAGGAAGAGAACTGAGCCTGGCTGTGGCCACGCTCAGATGTGGCTGCATGGGGAGAGGGGGGGAGGTCTCCTGTCAAACGCTGGAGCTATTGCCTGGCGGAAGAGAACTTAGCCCAGCTGTGGCCACGCTCAGATGCGACTCCCTGTGGGGGCCACGTGCCAAGTACTGATGCCGTTACCTGGCGGAAGAGAAATGCAACATGTTGTGTCTGAGCCTGGCTGTAATCAGATGTGACCCCATGGAGGGAGCACCTGTCTACTGCTGATACCGAACAAGTGTCCGGCCGGTGCAAGTGAGCAGCTGAAAGGCGGTGAATTCACCGCCTTCAGCTTCCCATATGAAAGATCCCTTGGAGTTTAATATTTATAAGAACCTACTAAGGTTCTAGCAGTCTTACACTTGAAAAGATAGGTGCACAGCTGCAAGCAATCATAATTTTATAAGAATTAGCAGCGGACTCACTCCTTCAAAATGAAGTTATCTGGGAGAATTGTGAACACAAATTACACTTACATGACTGACTAGGAGTAAAGGCAGTGGTGTAGCTAAAGAAGCTGTGGACCCTGGTGCAAATTTTACATTGGGGCTCCCCAAGCACTATATACATAACAATTGATACGGCGCACAAAAAACAATCAAGGACAACTACAGTGTCAGAGGTGCAAGACGGGGATGGGAAACAGTGCGTTAAGGATTACTACTATTCAAAGCATCTATAGAAGTGAATAGTATCTGCACATGACCAATAAAGAGCAAATACTGCGGTTGAGAGAGGGCCCCGATACGGTCGCAACCTCTGCAACCCCTATTGCTACGCCACTGAGTAAAGGGAGATGTTAGCCCAATAGCAAAATTAAACTGGACGGGGGCTTTAACTTCTATTACGTGACAGAGTGCTATGGAGCAAACCTGACAAAGGAAAAAACAGCTCTTATCCTTTAGGCAAGTATACTGCCCTTTCATGTTGACTTTTCTCTAAAACTGGTTCACCTTAATCTTCCCACAGCGCAATCCAGCCAATTACACGCAAGCCCTCTTGAATGAAAATGCATTATTATTAAGGAGGGAGATTAATTACATTTTTAAAACATCCCCTAATGTGAATGCTGAAGAGTGCAGACAATATCTCAGTAATGAATGGAGGGGAGAAAAAAATACGAAAATATCCCAGCTTATCTGACGCATGGGAGGCAGGCGCTGCTGTAGGAATGATTAATTGTTCAGGGTTTTTATTTTTTTGCTGGCATTAAAAGAACTGTAGCATGTGACTGTGCTGTCTTCCCACCTACATGTTCCCTGGCACAGCTAGGGGGTGACAGGCCATTTCACTGTTATGGTTACTGCAAGATTTGGCCAAACGCTAGAAAAATCGGAATGAATAGCACTGTGACTGTCAGAACCTCATAAGAGTTACAGTGCATTACTCTGACTCCACCCAGCACATGGAGAGCCACGGAGGTCCCAAAGACAGGTATTGAGGGAAAGTCTCTCCAATGCGGTCATAGACATCCATAAGGCTAGGTTCACATTGGGCTGTTCCATAATGCAAGGGTTATAATGAGAGTAAACTGCAATGGAGACTGGACATAGACTTTAATACAAAGCCGGCATGCAGCGAGTTAGAATAACGTGATCAGTTACAAAGCAGTACTGTGAACAGGCTCATAGGACTGCATAGGCAGGGAGTTAAAGGGACTCTGAGCAGTGCAGAAACTATGGAAAGATGCATATCATTTTAAAGCTCTCTTTCTCCTCATTCCAATGATATATAAACCGCCGCCCTACGCCTTTTAGTTTTCGCTATTTTCGCGATTGAAATTGCCGCGATTTTGATCGCGAAAATAGAGAAAACTAATAGAGAAAAAAGGTGTAGGGCGACGATTTAGGCGTCGTCAGAAAGAGGAGAAAGAGAGCTTTAAAAGGATATCCATCTTTCCATAGTTACATTGTATTACACAGGGCGACTTTTTCTCAAAGTCAGCAGCTCCATTCAGCAGAATGGATAAATCATCGCTCTACGCCTTTTTTCTCTATTAGTTTTCTCTATTTTCGCGATCAAAATCGCGGCCATTTCAATCGCGAAAATAGCGAAAACTAAAAGGCGTAGGGTGCACTGTGAATTAGCCCTAAAAAGCTTAAGATGCCAAATCGTTTCAGTAGTGCTGTACACAAGTCATTTGAATAAAAATGACCTTTCCTTTTCTGTCTGTAGCCAGCTGGGCAGGTCATAGAGGGCCTGGGCACTCAAAGCATTTGTACCATACTTTTTTTTTTACTATTTGTAAAACACAGACTGCCCAGTGAAGCTCCAGGGACTCTTCCTGCATGAGCATTTGGTTGCAGATGACAGAATGTATTACAACTCAGAAAGAGCATCAGCTAGTCTAATTGGAAATGGGCTCTCCCAATACTCACCCTGGCGGCAGGTAGACTAAACTGTTCATGTGGTTACACAAACACATATGAAATAATACAATTGCAGGAGCCTGCGTCCACCTGCACCCATGTGTGCTACCTGGGGTAGTGCGCATGAGCAGGACTGTGGCTGTGCATGCACAGTCAGGAGGGAGGTCGCCTACCCTTTTTCCTACCAATTCACCTTGATTTCCCCCCTGAAGGTGTACAGTGTGATCCGGTGTAGCCTGGGATGCTGATGCTGGAGTTTTTTCCAACTTGCCAATGCCTGGGTCCATTGTCTGAGCAGATACAGGCCTTGTGGAGTCCATCACTGCTACCCAGGAGGTCGGGGCTCCACTGAGGTAGGATGACCCCGTGCTGATCGGGAAACCTTTGGCCTCATTGGATGCAGGCTCCATCCATCCATTGGGTGCTGCTACTGCTCCACCGCAGCAGGGATATCTCTGGTTCAGCCCCTCTATGATGCCAGCCACTAAATTGAAAGTAAGGGGGGGGGCCGCATCCATATGCTTCTGTGACAGCCAGATTTTCTTGACCAGTCCTGCCGAATGCTGTCTAGGAGTCTGGACTCACCACAGAAATGAACACTACAACACCTTTTGAAAAGGAACACCTTGGCTAGCACTGCCAGCAATCGGGATCCAAAGCAGCGTCAGCCATCACCATAGGTTTATTTCATGAAGACCTGGGTCATCATTGCTGAACCTTCGCCTCCCTCTGCCTCCCCCCCCCCCCCCATGTCTCCTTAAGGATGACAGATGATTGCCAAGTGCGACTGCTGGCACCATAGTATGGCAGCCTTGGATCTTGGCTTTCGGACATTATCCCCCCATCCTTCCAGAACCTGTATGAGCGAAAACCAATTCTGGGTACGACCCCTCGTTTGTACTTGACCAAATAAATGATTCTGATTCTAGCGCACACGTTACTGGAACAGGCTAAAGAACTAGTATGAAATAATGGTTAAACAGCCACTAGTAACGTATAGGTCCTAACTTGGATTGGTTTATTCGTGGAGGCCAGTCATTATTCATATAGCACTATTGACCACCTCAACAACATAAGGGGACATAGATTTTCGCCAAAGACTAACACAAATTACTGTTTTGGCCAAGGAAGGTATATATTGGTTACCTCCCCATCAGGGCTTAACTGATTAATGGTCTATGTAATCTATTCAAGCCTACAATAGGATTTAGACCTGATGTGCAGACATAAGCAACATTGTTCCATGTAGTGACATTTCTACCTACTGGGTATATGTACATCTGCTTTTACATGATGTGATCCTCTGATCATTCTTCATCAGGGGTGCTGCTTGGCCCATGCAAACCAAGTAGTAGCTTGGGGCCTCACCCACCTGAGGGGTCATCCATGCTGTCAGGACCACCCTTTATGTTACTTGTATGGCCCTTTCTGCCTCCCTGTCACTCACACAAAGACCTCATATCAGTGGCAACATGAACCAATGGGAAAGCGGCGCAGTGACAACGGAGTGCTCTGCAGATACGGAAGTGAGGTTATCGGTCACTTCCTGCATTTGAAATGTGCTGCATGGTTACTGTACGCTGTGGGCAGAAGAAGCGACATACGGTCTACCCACTGACACAAATGCCCTATATGGGGGCAAGGAGGGGGGGGGGTAAACCTTTGGCTACCTATACTGGGGATGGCAATCTATACTGGTAGGAGGGCACCTTGGGTTCCTATACTGGGGGTGGCCACCTATACTGGGGAGACACTGTGGCTATCTATGCTGGATGGGATACACCTTGTCTACTCATTACAGGACAAGGAGCCTCTGACTCTGGCCCACAAATTATGTGCCGCATGGCGCCACAAAAACCTTAGCAGCACCCCAGTCCTTTATTCAGGTAGGCACTCAAGTTACCGAAGTAAACAGAAAAAAACATAGGGGAAACATCAAAAATTGTTGCCCCTAATAGGAAGTCTCAGTGCTGCTAAGCACTTTGCCACCCTAATACTTAAAGAGACACTGAAGCGAAAAAAAATTATGATATTATGATTTGTATGTGTAGTACAGCTAAGAAATAAAACATTAAGATCAGATACATCAGTCTAATTGTTTCCAGTACAGGAAGAGTTAAGAAACTCCAGTTGTTATCTCTATGCAAACAAGCCATTAAGCTCTACGACTTTCAAAGTCGTGGAGAGGGCTGTTATCTGACTTTTATTATCTCAACTGTTCTCTGCCAGAGGAGAGGTCATTAGTTCACAGACTGCTCTGAAAGAATCATTTTGAATGCTGAGTGTTGTGTAATCTGCACATATTATAGAATGATGCAATGTTAGAAAAAACACTATATACCTGAAAATAAAAATATGAGAATATTTTCTTTGCTGCTAATCTTCTAGTAATTATTCATAGTACACAACCAATTCACTATATCATATTTTTTTTTCGCTTCAGTGACTCTAAGTGAAGTGGTAATACACAAAGAAGTTATGAAGAGGAGGATAATGAGAATAATATAATTCAAAGTTTTGTTCATGTAGCAAACTACTAGAGAAACAGAAGATATTGTTATTACGCATTTACAGTATATAGCACTGATATTTTTGCAGCACTTTACAGAGTTCATAGTCATGTCCCTTATTGTCCCTCATTACAAGCAATATTTATTCTTCAGAAAAAGATGCAGATTGTTTTTGGATGAGGTTTGTGGAAATTCAGATACAAACAGTGTGTACTGGAAGATACAAGTGAAGTTTCTCAGTCTTGAGGTATGTGTATACAATTTATTATGTGACATGAATTGCTGTTTGTATAAACTAGGATTAAGCAGATAATCTACGAGGCAGGGCATCAATACAGGCAGGGCACGAGCGAGAGGCCCTCATTAGTCACAAATGGCCAGTTTACAACCCTGAAACAAGAATGATAACGTCAGAGTAGGTGACCTCTCTACCCTTCTCCAGGCTGATACGATGCTGAAAGCCAGATTAATCACAGACTCAACAACTTTCTAGATTCAACTACACGCTTCTACAACTACGCTAGACAAACCCGAGAAGCCAGATACACAAAGTGGCAAAACACAAAGCTTGGCATAATTGAACCTAAATGTCAATTTAAAGTCCAACTCCAGGTACTGAGCTAAATACGCCATATGGCAAGTTTATTGACAAGTAACTAACCCAGGATTGAACTTCATTCCAATCAGGTGATACCCACTTTTACATGTGAAATCTTTACTTGTCTGTAATAGATCATCAGGGACATCTGTGTGGATGATATTGTGGGTTGTGATCTTATTACAGGAGGTGTCAGCCGACTTTGACAACACTACATCCAAAATTCTTAACAAATCCTCCATTTGCTCACAATTCTGATACCTGTAACATGTAAATTATGAAGGCAGAGGGAGTTAACACAGGTACATATACACCACACATCCCCATGAGACAGAGGATAATCCAAGTCCATAGAGAAAAACAATCAGTGTGACATGTGCCGCAGCCACCTGTAGACCTTATCACAATGGATGTCACTGTGTGTTTGTGTACAGTAGTTCTCTACCTAATTTCAAAAATCATATTGTGGGTTAACTGGTTTTTGACTGCAGCAGGGACATCAGATTGTGAGCTCTTCTGAAGTAGTAAAAGAAAACCTAAAATGGAGACTGGGAGGAAGTTAGATACTTGTAGCAGTAGTTGGTCATCTCTGGATAGTCCAGAGGCATCCCGGATTCTCATAGAGTCCACCATTCCAAAACAGGGTCCCTCTTCATCTTCTGACTGTTCTCCCAACTGTGGACAAGCGCATCCAAACTAGACATGTACAAATAGGGTCCACGCATGCCCAGTAGAACAAAGCCTCTTGGATTTTGTCCTCCATGCACAAGCGCTTTGCTTTACTCAACTTATTTGTACCTCAGCTAGGCCTCTCAGGGGTGACCACAATGCCAAGTCTATCCTGCCGTACTGTTGTCCCCCATTCCTGGGTAAGCAGAGCTGGGGTATGAAATTTAAATAAATTCTGTCTGGCATACACATTTTTAGTAAACTGTAAAAAGATTGTTGAATTGTTTAAAAAACATAAGAAAGTACATTTGATTGGCCAAATTCCAAGCTCCATAGAATCTGTATGGCAGAAGCCATTATTTGCAGGTCACTAGCCATCTCTACTTGTAAGAATGGGGTGTGGGTGTGTGTGTGTGTGGGGGGGGGGTTGTAATAGCCTGACCCTCCTATAATAGGTGGTGAAGTGTTGGAGTGACTTACACATGCAAAATGCTCCAGAGGCCAGGAAAGCCAAAACCAAATAGTCCAAAGTGATGTCATTGCTGAGGCTTGTATAAGTAAAATGAAGGGGAGGGGCCTCTCCTTTGTATTCAGTATGCTGGGGAAGTACATTAAGGTAGACAGGCTTTAAAGTGTACCTGAGATACCATGTGGTATAAAGAACAAGGCATTTTTCATCAGGATACCATTTATTGGCTGACTTAGAGTCTTGAAAGTTAGCTAATAAATGGTATCTTGATTCAAAACTTTTTGCTTTTACTGATGTCGGTACAATACTCTACTGCTACTACTGTGGCATAATGAGTATACTTTTTTTCATTACAAGGGTTAATAAACCGGTGTACTAAAAATGCAGTTGGACTGCAGCAAAGCTACTCCTAACTAGCTTCTGTGTGGCTATGCAAAAACTTGTGATTGCAGGATAGAAATGACAAGTTCAATAAATCATAATTTCCCTGTGTGGGAGCTGAAGGACCAAAACTGAATAAACCACACTGACATGGTTGCCGTTTAATCTTCAAACCTCGACTTTCAACCCTAAAAATGAAAATAAGGATCAGGGACTCCAGTAAAGTTCTATTTAAGCAGGAGCACACTTGTCCCTCCATTTTCACTGGAGTTTTATGGGTAACCGCCGTTCTCAGATTGTCCTGCGTTTGCGTCTGTGATGGAGGTTTCTGCACGAGATCTTCCATGTTCGCTCATGATTTTCTGGATTGCAGGAAAATACATTCAAATTGGGAACGTGAACAACGTGCAGAAACAAGCAGAATGCTCTGATTTTAAAATGCAGGTAGACATTCTTATTTGCAAGCAAGCATTTGCCTTTGATGGTCAGTGTTGGGCAGTGTGTATTTTGCCTTGCCCAGCAAAACACGTGATTCAAACAAGTTCCCATCCTGCCTTAAGCTAAACTCTACTAAATAAAGTTATTTACCTCATAAGTTTATTTTCACTTCAGGTTTGCTTTATTGCCTGAACTAATTATGTTCCAGTCTCCTCCCACAAGCAACTCCTCTTCTGCACCATCCTAGGACTACTAAATGCATCAAAAGTAAATGATTTCCTGGACAGCTGAAAATGTTTATTCAGATGGGACCTTCTTCTGCTAGACGGTAAATGTACCATCCAAAGTAGGTTGATCAGTAGACAACATGCGTCACAAATGTTGCTGTCTCCACTCCATGGACAGTTACCTTGCTGGACACTGCCATACAGGTACATTTTCCTCAGGACAACAAAAAAAGAAATACTTGCAACACGGGCTGTGAAGTCGGTACAAAAATTATCCAGCTCCGACTCCAGGTACCTA
Organism: Hyperolius riggenbachi; assembly: GCF_040937935.1. Classification (NCBI taxonomy): domain Eukaryota; kingdom Metazoa; phylum Chordata; class Amphibia; order Anura; family Hyperoliidae; genus Hyperolius; species Hyperolius riggenbachi. Next base: position 78,115,607 of record NC_090654.1, read on the forward strand.
AAATTGCTTTGACTCCGACTCCACAGCCCTTGCAGGTCTATGGAGTGGGTACAAAAATCATCCTCAGCTTATGTAACCACCAACTCTGACTCCAGGTACCCAAAAATTGCTCAGACTCCACAGCTCTGCCTGCAACAGCAGGGGTGTAACTAGAGGAGAGCAGCCCCTGTGACCACAGGGGGGCCCACAGCTGTAAGGGGGCCACAACTACTACTTTACTCCCTCTAATAAAGGGGTTCATCCTTCAGATCAGGTGCTTTGGTGGCTATTAACATGTAATGGGGCGTTAGGCAAGGTAGTACATTTGGGCCCCCCTTGTGGTCTTTTTGGTAAGCTGAAGTGTAGAGAAGTCAAAGAAGGTGGCAGGTGGACCCCACTAAGGCCCAGGCACCTACCTAGGTTGCCTGGTCGATGATTCTGTTCTGGGCTACAGTTGTTATGGCTTTGAAAATCATAATAGCCACAGTTGTTTTACGACCCTTGCAAGATGGGCCCAAAGCTTTGAGGGTCACAAGGGGTTAGGCTGTAAACGTGTGGGGGGCATCACATTTTTTTTAGGGGCCCCATGAGTTATAGTTACGCCCCTGTGCAACAGTATACTTTCAGTAGCCTGACCAACAGCCAAATGGTTAAGTGCCTCCTGGAACAAAGCAGCTGTTTGAAGCCTTTGAAGTCAGGCGTGTAAATAGCAGAAACCAGAGTCAACATTTCTGTCTTTCTCTCCTTTATTATTGCCTTGAAATTAACGCAAATAAATTGCTTGCGGTCCTGTGTTCTTAGGCTGTCATCTAGTGGTACTGGGAGGAATAGCATGAGTGTGCATTGGAATGTTGGGAAAAGTGCCTCAAGTTACAATGAGATCGACTCAATATATTCTTTATCCTCTCAAATGCAACTGTGCACTTGGTATAGCTCTATAATACAGATTACCGGTACTTCTTTTTCCCCCAAATTCTTTATTTACCAAGTTTTATAAACACGTCAATACATTTGGCGGCTGAAATGAGTCATATCATATTACAAAGTATATTATAAAGTCTTAATGGCAGATTAACCATAAAGATAAGGACTCTTGCACACTACATGTGATTCCAATTTTTTTATACAATCCGATTTTTGATTCCGATAAATAAATAAAAAAAAAAAAAAAAAAAAAAAAAAAAAAAAGGTACTGCATGCTGCTATGTTTTTTAATCAGAATCAAAAATCGTATTGTAGGAAAAAAAAAAAAAAAAAAACGGAATCGCATGTAGTGTGCAAGAGGCCTAAAACACATTTTAGTGGTTATATTTTGACAGTTATCCATGAATTGTATACGATTTACTTCTTCCATTCTACTTATTTGAGTGGCATAACAGGTCTTGACTATATTTCGCTGTTAGTCAGTGTGGTTTGTAGAGTGGAAGTGCCTCATTCAATACATCACATATGAACATAACCAAATCAAAATGAAACAATGTGTCCAATAGGGTCAATGTATACGCCTACAAAGCTCATAAAGGGTTCCCTTTTAGTTATCCATCTACATCAAAATTCCTGAACAAGGGGTCTTGAAACGGCAGGTATTCTTTTTTCTTAGTTTGTGGGTAAACTCATCCGAGTATCTATAAAACAACCAGATGTTCCATGTTTTGGAAAATGTCTGTGACCTGCCCTGCATGGAATAAACCACATTTTCTATGTCCAGTTCCTACCCGTTCTTTTTGTGGTGGGAACTTGTATCGAGCCCCATCTTCTTACCACTAATGTTTTGGCCGCATTTAATACATACCGCGCTACTGAGTTTCTATATAATTTCATCTGCCAATTGGTTCGATTCAGTAGGAAGAACTGGGGGATGAACAATATATCTCTATTGGTCATCTCTCTGAGCATTTACAGGTCAATAAAGATTAGATGTTTACGCACCTTTAGCTAACTAAACAATTGTGTGTGGGTACACTCTCCATACTAAGCACAGTATGTGATTTTTGGTGTCTTTTGGTCCTGACTACGAAGAGAACACTGACCCATGGCACTTCCTGTAAATCCTCCACAAAAGCCATTATTTCCTGCTCCTATGTAAGCATAAGCTAATTGTTTTAGGCTTTTAATAGTTTAATACATATTTTTAGAAACAATTTTTCTAGAGCACTCAATTGTTTTCTTCAGGCAACATGTAGCATGTTGCCTGAAGAAAACAATTGAGTGCTCTAGAAAAATTGTTTATAAAAATAGCACTCATGCTTGAGGAAGAGAGAAAAGTGTTCCTGAAAGTTCACATCTTTTTAAATAAGCCCTCTCCATTTTCTGAGGTACCAAAGCAATGAAAGCATATTTTATGTCAAAGAAACTATTCCATGCATCTCACAGCGGGCTAGCTATAGGTATCTGCAGGCAATAAGGTTTGTATATGGCAGCAGCCCATACTGTAGCACTCATGTGACTGGTGGTGATCTAAGGCAGTAATTATGATTCTATACAATAACACTGTCTATCGCTACAGAAAGTAATCATCTATTCCTGCTCTGCATAACTCTTCCTGTGTGGGGCTCTCACTGATGGTGGGGTATATACACTAAATGTTAAAATTGCTGTGTGGCGAGTGTGCAACAATTTCACTAGCTCTCCCGACAGGTAGCACGCATTGCACAATTAGCGCAACTTGTGTTACCTAGGTAATGCACATATGACCCGGGTACAGCTCACTATGGCAACTTTATAGACATTTAGTGAATACACCACCAAGCTTGTAAATCAGACTTACCGTATCTTACCATATCTAAACATTCTTTAGGAGGCAATCACTATGGCACCTAACACTGTATTCTAACAACAGTTATTCATAAAAAACACCCAGTAACTGTAGCAGTCACGTGCCAATGGGAGCCCTTTCTCTCTATACAGAAACCTGTCCAGTGTAATGTGCAAGACCCCCAGAAGGCAATGTGCTCTATGTCACTATCACATGACAGTACCCATCTTCCAGGTATGGCAGGAAAGGACCCAAGCGAGCGTGTGACCACTATTCTCACAGTCAAAATTGGAATCCGGGATTCCACTAAATGGTCCCCAACAACAGGGTAATGTGTGCAGACTTCATTCCAGGTACCACTGGAATTCCAAATGCACAATAAACATAGAAATCCGCACCACCTTTGAAAGTTGTTCTCGTTTCATGTGTATCAAAAGACACACGTTAAAAGAACTGATATGCAGCAACAGTCCGCTGTTTCGGGCTGGCACCCTTCTTCAAGCCATCCAGTACTGGGCAGCATGAAGAAGGGTGCCAGTCTGAAACAGTGAACCGTTGCTGCATATCAATTATTTTAACAGGTGTCTTTTGATATGAATAAAACTTGAACAACTTTCAAAGGTGGTGCGGATTTCTACATTTATTGCACTACTCTCAGGGCCCATTCACACTAGAAGCGCTTTTCTGATGCATAGCCTATCTAGAAAGTCTGCTGGCCAGAGTTGGGGATTAAAGTGAACCCATGTGCAACTGTTTATTAAGTGAAACTCAGGTCTGAGTCATAAATCGTGTCCATCACTTTTTCCCTCACTAAGTTGTTTCAATGGCCAACTGAAACCATCTGCAGACATGGGATACTGCAGACAGATGGTGGTGAAAAGTTTAGCGATGACTGGCCAATGGAAGCAACTCAGTGAGGGAGAAAGGGGCGGGAGCAATTTAGTACTCAGGTCTGACTCTTAAGGCCCATACTCACGGGCAACTTTTTTGCATGTCGCAAGCACACGGGAGCGTGCTTGCGACATGCTGGCGACAGCTAGTAGCCAGGTCCCTCCGCATACACACGGCGGAGGGACCTGGCAACTGATGCGACGGAAGCTGTCGCCGTTGTCCCTACCCCCGCCGGAAGCGCCGTTTATTTACTATCATGTTGCTGTCGCTAGTCCGCGTACTCACGCGGACTAGCGACAGTTGCGGCGGAGGTGCGGCGGCGACTGTTGCCATGCGATTGAAACTTTCAATCGCATGGCGACATGAGAGACGGGCGACAGTTCGGGGTGCGCGCGCGTGCAACGGCCCATACTCACAGGCGACCTGTCGCCGCAACACGCGCGCGACGCGTGTTGAGGCGACAAAAGTCCCTCGTGAGTATGGGCCATTACTGCTTAGACAGTTGAACACAGATTCACTTTAAGGCTTCTTTCCACAGACCGCTGAACTGCCGCCTGGCTGAAGGCCACAAGCGCCATTTGTTTGCAATTACATGTAGCCAAATGGAAGCATTTGTTAACACCTGTACGTTTGACATGAGCAGCTGGATGGAAGCAGCAGACAGTGAATTCACTAACTGCAGCTGCTCGTGGAAAAGAGGACTAAAAGTCAGAAAAGACAATGGGAGCCCCTAAGAGCAGCAACCAAGCAATTATGTCTGAGATCACAAGGTGTTACAACTAAAGATTTTTTTATTTAACCGCTTCTGGACAGCGGTGATCGAATTCTACACTTCGTTTGTGGCCACTTATTCCTGGCGGAGGCGTAGATTTCAATCACTGCTGTGGTACTGTACTCTCGCTCTCACCGTTCCCGCTGCTGTCCGTGTCGCTGCACCTGCTCGCTCTGCTCTTAAAGAGAAACTCCGACCAAGAATTTAACTTTATCCCACTCAGTAGCTGATACCCCCTTTTACATGAGAAATCTATTCCTTTTCACAAACAGACCATCAGGGGGCGCTGTATGGCTGATATTGTGGTGAAAGCCCTCCCACAAGAAACTCTGAGGACTGTGGTACTCCTGGCAGTTTCCTGTCTGTGAACCTTGTTGCACTGTGGGAAATAGCTGTTTACAGCTGTTTCCAACTGCCAAAAAAAGCATGCAGCAGCTACATCACCTGCCAACAAAAAAAAATGTCACCAAGTAATAAATGTCAGAATGTAAATCAGGAATTTAAAAGATTTTACAATGGGCAAACACTGACTAAATCATTTACACATAATTATTGTAAAAATGAAGCACTTTTTTATTACATTACTTTCACTGGAGTTCCTCTTTAAGCAGAGCTTCCATATATCAGGCAGGAGCCAAATTAATTGGCTCCTGACCCCGTGATTCCTGTGAGCCAATCACAGCAATTACATGTCTTAGAAGAGCATGGACAGCTCTGGTCTTAAAGGGACCAGAGCCGTCCAGTCCCAAAGCGGTTTAGTTGGCCATACACTATTACAATCCTCAAGTGATTCAATCAGAATGATCAATACATACAATCATTTTGTCAATCCATTGGTGGTTGACTTTTACAGTACACATCCCCCTCGAATGATCAGACATCAATCGAAATCCCTCACTCAAAAACAGTGATCCATCACCAATCATCGCTCTTCTGTCAGGTACAATTATACATCAATCAATTGTACCTTCAAGATTGATTGGAAGTTACTGGTCAGTTTCAGAGGCCTAAAAAGGTTTCAGGCAAATGTAATCAGAATAATTGAATCAGCCTTAGCATTAATCACTCAGTGTATGGCAGACAGAATAAACCACAGTTTTTCAGGCATCGCTTAAAGACCGACATCTCTTTGAGGGTGAAGTCGCACTTTAATCCCACATACGTACTCTGAGTGCTGCTGTGGAATTTGCTGAAGCACTGTATGTTACGATAATAACAAGTTAAGAGCATTTACACATGTAACAAAATAAACCGTTAAACACAAACTAGTAAACATCTCCCCACATATTGATCACATCTCACCAACAGCAGCTGACATGCAGCCATTTAGTAAATAGCAAGCCGTAAAATAGAGCTGTCAATTAGGTCGGTAAATGGCCCTAACGCTTCAGAAATCGGGCAAAGGCCACGGGTCAAGCACTGCCGCCTCGTAGTAAATTTCCACTCGATGCAAAATGCTTATTGATATTTGCTGATGGAGATTCGACGCCAGCGAGAGAGTCTATTCAGGCTAGCACAATGCCTTGTAATATGGAGGAGAAAGGAGCCCAAATCACGGGGGAGGGGAGGAACACGGCGGACCCCTTCTCTCCGAGTTACTGCGTTGCTAGGAGACGGTCCCCTGGAGCAGGCCGCTTTAAGGGAACGAGGGCTGACGAAGAAGATGCAAAATGAAAGGATGTATTTTATAGAAGGGGGGAGATTAAATGCAATGTCACAAACATGCTAGGGCGGCCATTTGTCATGTATGACACCTTGGCCATCTTATGCAATTTACAACACTCTCAGGCAGCACCGCCTAACGCAGCAGAAGACAGGTGGACAGAGGTGAGTGTGCCTCTGAAATGAAGTCTCGCCAAGGCAGGATGATTAAAACTAACATGAATTATCATAACGTTTCAATTCCCGGGTTGGACTTAATATTCACTCTAGGAAAACCTGCATGAATAATTTAAAAAGCAAAGAAACTATTTTGGTTCCAAGCCTACCCCTCTTCCTGGAACAATGACGCACTCTTTAGATTGTTCTGTTCAAAAGAAGTCATAACAAATTAAAATTTAATTCCATAAAAGCGTCTTATAAATAACTTTCAACAAAAATATGATGAAATACCAATCAACTGTATAACTATTTTTAACTACTTTAAAGCCGAATTGGGGGCTCAGTTACCACTGATTCACAGAGGGTTAATCATTAACTATTGCCTGTGGCTAATTTAAGGCCCAACTACAGGCACAAACGTTTTCTTACATACCCATACATTGTTTGAACTGGTAGCAGATTGAGCATTAGATAGTTCCCTTTTTGATTAAATCTGATTGAAGAGGGTTCCTTGATCTGCCCACATACCGCACAGCGATTTACAACAGATTTCAGTATGAAATCTATTGCAAATCGCCCTTCCACTACCGCCTTCAGACTTGCAGACTTTTAAGGTGTTATCCTCTCAAATAGCCCTGCCTGGCGTCCTGCATCTTTGAGTGAGCGGCTGGATAGTGTACCTGTTAAGCCTTTGACATGGGCGACCAGGGTTCGAATCCTGGCTAGGGTCAGTACCTATTCAGTAAGAAGTCCTTGGGCAAGTCTTCTGAACACTGCAGAGTGGCCCCTTGAACACGCTCTAGTGGTTTTTTTACTCCAAAAGGAGAAAAGTGCTATACAAATGTTAGAATTATTATTATAGGCTGAACAGTCTGATGTCTTCAAGCCAAAACTTACCAAAATGCCAAGCCATTAACTCGGAATCGCAATGAATGGGAGATTTGTATCTGGTGAAGCTTCCACAAAAGAAGGCCCCAAGGAGCCACACACAATGGAATTTGGATGGGAGGAGCAACTACCAGCTCGGTGACCGGAACATGCAAATAAACTACACTCTACAAATTGGATCAAAATATTTGTAGAAGTGGCAAAATCACAATAAAAATCCGTGATTTCTGCATCTTCTTTTTTGAACCTGTTTTGCTCCTATTTTTCTAGCATTGATTTTGATAATTTGGCTCATTTTAAGTTCAGTAAAAGCCACTCTACTGAAAGTGTTTGAGCAGAATTGCAAGGCTGTATGCTTGATTAATTATTAATAATAATAATAATAATAATAGTGATTACTGGGCTGAAATAGCCAAACCGCCAGCCGTGGGTCACTTATCTTTCAGAAGGGACATCGGCAGCCTCGAGAACGGCAGAACTTCAGCATAGGACAGATGTAATACTAGGGGCTGGAAGAAGCCCCAGGTGAATTTTTCACCTCAGGTATCCCTTAAAGGTACTCTTAAGCCAAAAAAAAAAAGATTTTAACTTACCCAGAGCTTCCTACATACAGCCCCATAAGCACGGATGCGTCCCTCGCCTTCCTCCCGTGGGCCTCCATACGTCCAATCAGGTGTCTGGGCACTCTCAGTCCGGAAGGCCTTAATGAGGGTTTCACCTTCTCACCCTTCTTATAATAGGTTTTTCTAGTTGTGTTTGCCACTAAGCCAACTTCCATATAGTCCTGGTATGAGCTGCCATAATGTCTGTCTGTTTGGGGGAAAATGAGACTCCCTGTAGCATCTTGTATATCCTGATACATTCTCTTTTACAGATGTTTAATCCTGTTTGCCGTACCCACTCTAATCTATACCCTATACATAATCCCCACCCTTTACTTACATGTACATCCATCTATATTTAGGATGTGCCATACATCCTATATGTATTATTATCCCCCTCTTTTTCTATCGACTATGTCATGGTGACAGCTCTGAGGGGAAAGTGCTAACTAATATATACGCTTTTCCGTTACTTGTATTGCACCTACTGCTCACCAATACGCAGCGTTGCCATGGTGATCCCCATGACGCCGTATATGACAGACGGCACGCTAGGGGGAGACCGGTGTTTGCTGGTCTCCGTACGTATCTTTGTGTATAGTGGTGTTACCACGGCAACGTCTCATCCCCACGCATCTCACGCTGGACGCAATACGAGGCCTTCCGTATTGAGGATATGACGTATGCGCTTCACGCGTACTATGCGGAAATACTTCCGCATACGTCATTCGAGGTACTCGTGGCTAATTGGCTGATGCACTCTAGAGGGGAGAGACACTGTGAGCCAATCAGAAGGCTCACTTCACGGAGCAATTGTTTGGAAGCGTTTTGGGGACACAAGAATGAGAGCTGGTTTGTGCAGTACCCTTATAGGTTTTCTTCTAGATTGTAGGTACTTCCCCATGTATTTGTAACGAGCACAATATTATTTTTAGGGGGGCATTTCCATCGCATGGCGTACATATATCTATATTGTTATTGGTGGATGATATGATGTACAGCACTCTCAACCAATGGAGTGCTGGCCCTACAAGGGGTATCATCGTGGATGACCACGAGGGGAGGGGTTGTGTATACCACACCCTCTTATAGGGTATATAAGGGAAGCAAACTGCCATTTGCGTTTGGCTGCTATGATGTTATGAGCCTATAGGCCAGGGCAGTTTCTAGGCTAAATTTCACCCAGTTCGAGAGTCAAAAAATTGCCCCCCCCCCCCAATCAAAGCTGCTAAGTGAAATCATGTCAAAAGGCTTCTTGAAACCAACTCACCATTTTTATTTTATTTTTAATTTTTTTACTCTGCGTCTGACCACCTGCCCAGGGAAAAAAAGAGTGACCCCCTCCGCCCCCTAGCCAGGGAGTCACAGTATGGTGGTCTGACCACCTGTCCAGGGAAAAAAAGTGTGACCCTCTCCCCCCCTAGCCAGGGAGTCACAGTCAGACCATGGTGGTTTGACCGTCAGACCACCATGGTCTGACTTTGACTCCCTGGCTGTGGGTGGTAGGGGGGGTGCTCTTTTTGCCCTGGGCTGGTGGTCAGAGCCCACCATGGTCTGACTGTGACTCCCTGGCTGGGGAAGGGGGGGGTACTCTTTTTGCCCTGGGCTGGTTGGTGGTCAGACTCTGACCACCAGCCCAGAGCAAAAAGAGTGCCCCCCTACCCCCAGCCAGGGAGTCACACTGTTAGACCATCACCATGGTGGGTTCTGACCACCAGCCCAGGGCAAAAAGAGCGCCCCCCTCCCCCAGCAGCCACATCAGAAAGAGAGAGGCAGTGCTGTACATAGACTGCCTGCCTTACTGCCTACTTACCATGAGGTCCATCTCATGGCAGGTGGAACTGGAAGAAGGCGCCGGGCCAGGAACGGTGGGGGTCCGGGCAGGGGACCATGGAGGTGCTAGCGGGCAGCGGCAGCAAGGGCCAAGGCACCCACTAGCAGCAGTGGCAGCGAGGAGCCCGAGTCCAACTGGCCAAAAAGACTCCACCTTCTGGGGCTGGGCTCCGCCGCACACTGCTGCTGCACACAGGGGTGAGCCTGGGGTGCCTGGCACCTGGCAGCAAGATTTTCTCTGGCGCCTATGGGAGTGGTTAAATTAACCGCGCCCAACCACATAACCACACCCATGTCCTGCCTAATCACACCCACACCTTCCACCTCTTTACGCATGCATGTGGTACCCCATTCCTACCCCTCTTCCATGGGCTTGCTCCTGGCTGGCTTTGACTGCCTGGCAGTCTGCTAGTCTCTGGACTGACTCAGGTTGAGAGGCTCTGCGAGTGCGACGCAGTCACACACTGCGTATTTATGGCTGCCTGCGGCCACCGTACTCTCGCTCGCTGTCGTCGGCTCCTCCCCCCGCCAAGCCCAAGCGTGAGGTGGGCTGCCTGTATCTTTCCCGTTGCGCCGCGCAGCCTGCCAGTGTTGCCAACCTGTTATTTTTTACTGACAAATACCTAAAAATTTACTGACAAAAGATTATTTTTACTGACAAAATTTCCCCACTAAATGCACATAAGAGACAGCGTTTCACCAGTAAATGCACATAATAAGAGACCGCTTTTCACCAGTAAATGCACATAAGAGACCGCTTTTCACCAGTAAATGCACATAAGAGACCGCTTTTCACCAGTAAATGCACATAAGAGACCGCTTTTCACCAGTAAATGCACATAATAAGAGACTGCTTTTTACCAGTAAATGCACATAATAAGAGACTGCTTTTCACCAGTAAATGCACATAATGACAAACAGCCAGTTTCCCCAGTACATGTAGCCAGCCTGGACCCCCATTAGGCAGTGAGTGACAGGGAGCCCCTTTAGGCAGTGAGTGACAGGGAGCCCCTTTAGGCAGTGAGTGACAGGGAGCCCCTTTAGGCAGTGAGTGACAGGGAGCCCCTTTAGGCAGTGAGTGACAGGGAGCCCCTTTAGGCAGTGAGTGACAGGGAGCCCCTTTAGGCAGTGAGTGACAGGGAGCCCCTTTAGGAAGTGAGTGAGTGACAGGGAGCCCCTTTAGGAAGTGAGTGAGTGACAGGGAGCCCCTTTAGGAAGTGAGTGAGTGACAGGGAGCCCCTTTAGGAAGTGAGTGAGTGACAGGGAGCCCCTTTAGGAAGTGAGTGAGTGACAGGGAGCCCCTTTAGGAAGTGAGTGAGTGACAGGGAGCCCCTTTAGGAAGTGAGTGAGTGACAGGGAGCCCCTTTAGGAAGTGAGTGACAGGGAGCCCCTTTAGGAAGTGAGTGACAGGGAGCACCTTTAGGAAGTGAGTGACAGGGAGCCCCTTTAGGAAGTGAGTGACAGGGAGCCCCTTTAGGAAGTGAGTGACAGGGAGTACCTTTAGGAAGTGAGTGACAGGGAGCCCCTTTAGGAAGTGAGTGACAGGGAGTACCTTTAGGAAGTGAGTGACAGGGAGCCCCTTTAGGAAGTGAGTGACAGGGAGCCCCTTTAGGAAGTGAGTGACAGGGAGTACCTTTAGGAAGTGAGTGACAGGGAGCCCCTTTAGGAAGTGAGTGACAGGGAGTACCTTTAGGAAGTGAGTGACAGGGAGCCCCTTTAGGAAGTGAGTGACAGGGAGCCCCTTTAGGAAGTGAGTGACAGGGAGCCCCTTTAGGAAGTGAGTGACAGGGAGCCCGTTTGAGCAGTAAGTGACAGGGAGCCCCCAGCCGCAGCTCCCGCTCCCCCCTTACCTTGCAGACCTCAGGATCAGCGGCGACCCGACCAGTACCGGCGGGCGCCGGACGCAACCGCTCTATATGCGGAAGTGATGTCACTTCCGCATAGTGCGGGCGCTGGGTCCTAGCGCCCGCACGATTGGTCGCCGCCTGATCGAGGTCTGAGTGAGGCGCCAGGAGGGAGGGAGGGGGAGCAGTGGCGGCGGCCACAGGGACGGCCTGGCGCCCCCCAATCTGTCACTCATCGGCGCCCCGTTCAGCAGAACCGGCTGAACGGGGCAAGAAACGGCCCTGCTATAGGCCATACTCTATATCTGTATAATTATGTAAATTTGCGCCTTATCACTAATTGCACTTTTATGTCACTTCACCCTTGAAAAAGCTCTGTCTTGTAGTGAAACATGTCGGGTTGTTTGGTGGGGGTTGTGTGATTTTAATAATTTTGTAGTATTGTTATAGGGCCTGGGTTACAAAGTGACCTCCTTATTACTGACGCAGTAGGCCCGACAATACTTAAGAGTATGTATAGTGTCAGTCAGTCCACATTTTAATCGACTATTAAAAGTTAATTTTTAAGCAGATTCAGTATAGAGGGATATTGTGTTGTATACGTCCAATCAAGCCAGGTCATTGCTCAGTAACCTCAGTCGCTAAACGGCGGACCATGGGAGGACAGCGAGAGGCGCATCTGTGCTTATGGGGCTGGAGGAATCCCCAGGTGAGTAAAAAATGTTTGTATATTGAGGTATACTTCAATGTCAAAGAGGCCTATGAGTCTCCTTGGAAGGCCATGGGTCTCCGAGTACTTCTAAAGACAAGCGACTCCTTACTGTGCACAAGAGAGCTCAGACTTGCTCATGTGCAGTGCGGAAATACTTGGAGACGGGAACACTTCCAATGAAACACGAAGTCACAGCCAGAGGGAGATTTGAATGGGGGGCCCAGTAGTGGTACAAGGGGACACGTACGTTGAGAAAGGGTGGAAATTCCGGGTCCAGGAAAAATTATATTCTACCATTAAAAAGTGTAAAAAAGGATAATAAAATACCGGTATTAAATACCGATATTTTACTATAGCTAAACCTAAGCCTTTCCCCCCCATGGCTAATCTTAACCCTTCCAACCCCCTGACTAACCTGAAAGGAAATCTTAAGGTAAAGTAATAAATGAGTTTAACTCACCTGGTGCTTCATGCAGCCCCCTGGAATCATCTTGTGCCCGCAACGTTGGTCTGAGTCCCTCTGGCGAGCAGCGGTGACTCTCACACAGCTGGCCGACCACGAGCCTCTGAACGGCGTCATAGGCACAGGATGACTCCAGGGGGCCGCAAGAAGCCCCAGGTAAGTTAAACTAATTTATTAATTTGACTTCAATAACCCTTTAACTGTACTCGGCACAACTACCCCCCAAACAGCTAACGTTAGCCCTTCCTACCCCACGCCTAACATTAACCATCCCCAACACTGCAACCCCCCAATGGCTAACCTTAACCGGTCCTACTCTTTGCCTAACCTTTACCGCCCCCGCTGCCATCCATGGCTAATCTTAACCTTATCCACCACTGCTGGAAAAAAAATTCAAAAAAATTACATTATATTTATCTCTAAGGAGGGGAAATTTGGGACCCTATGGTGGTGCCCAAACTTCCAGCACTAGCCGGTGCCAACATTTCCTGCTTCTGTAGAGTAGAACAGGAAGCCTCTAAGGGATCTTGAGCCTTCCGTTCTCTTAGGTGGGTATATGATTTTTGTGTTTTAGGAGGTTGCAGTTGTCCCTTAAGTTAGAATGAGTTTGGAAATACTTTTGACCAGATCGGGTATATACAGCAATCTATGAGATTTTTACTTTCATAATGCTGTAACAGCTTAGCTTTTCTGGGCAAGCATCGCAAATTCTTCCATTTCCACATTGAGTAGTTGTTGGATGGTCCTCTCTGCTATATACCGCTCCCTCTTCACTATAATGGCATCTGTAGCTGAAGTGCATTTAATTAGAATGTATAGCTCTGAACTCGGATGGGTGTCAGGCTGTTGTGATAATCCATCAGACATAATTCACCAGCAAATAATATTTATAGACGGATGCTGTATTAGCGCTCAATCAGCGGCCGGGGATGTTTCCAGACGCCTGACACCTCCTCAGCCCATACCTGTGTCTGGGGACTGTTATTATGCAAATAAGAGCACTTCTGCGCTCTTTACAACACAATGCAGGCTGGGTGAGTGGGGTTGTTATCTTATATAACTTGGAGTCATTATAGGATTTTAATAGGCCCTGGCATCTTCAAACATCATTACGATGCACCTGTCTCATCAAAATAACTACAGAACGGTAACGTAGCAAAAGGAGGATCTGAATGGTCTCTGTGCTGAACAACAGGCAGGCAGCCAAATACACAGATGAAATGCAGCTAATGTGAATTGCCACCTCCCTGTACGTCTGTCCAACCATTCAGATTGCCAGCCCAGCCAGTAGTGATGGCCGAACATGTTTGCCTGTGAACAGTTCCCAGCAAATACTGGCTACCCTAAGAAGAGAGTTCCACAGAATGGGGGCAGCTCTAGTGAAGTCCTGTAATCACACATGGGAGTGCGAGATGCGTTGGGTGGTTAGGAGGAGGTCGTTGGAGGAGCGGAGTAGGTGGCCAAGTGTGTATCTGCTGACCAGGTCAGAGATGTAGGTTGAGAAGGAATTATGTATAGATTTGTAGGCCAGGGATAGGATCTTCAGGCTGAAGCCAGTGGAGGGATTTGCAAAGGGGAGTCATGGAGACGGTGCAGTGCGAAAAGTAGATGATGGTTCATATGGGGCAGAACAGCCAGAGCTACATAAACATCCATTTTGAAGGAAGTGGTCTTAGATAAGCACCAGAGGCCTTGCTGATCTTTTTGCTCCAGTAACATCCAAGTCACACCCTAGAACAAGCCTGCATCCAGTGACCCCAAACTTCATGCAGTAAATATTTGATCTACAAACTGAGGCTCGGTTCACACTTGTTTAAAAAACGTATCCGTTTTGTTAGTAGTTTTTTTTTTGTTTTGTTTTTTTGACTAAACCGCATCTAGGCTCATTGTCATTTGGGTTTCACTTCCATCCCAAGGGATATATTAATCCTAAGCTTGCACTGTAGAACAAACTCCCATCATTATGCAAGTATCAAGGGCGATAAGGTGCCCGCTGACTTGATACTTCTCAAGGAGGTCTTAGAATCTGGCAGGGCTGTGGAGTCGGTACAAAAATCTTCTGACTCCAACTCCGACTCCTCAGTTTATGAAACCATCACTCCGACTCCGACTCCGGGTGCCCAAAATTGCCCCGACTCCTCGACTCCGACTCCACAGCCCTGGAATCTGGTGGTTACCTGGTAAAGGTCATGTGAAAACCACCAGTATCAGATCAACACAATAGGAGTGTCTTGTGTATTAGCTTTCTCTAAATTTTAATGGAATAAGATATCACCTGTTTAGAAAAGATTTGTATAACTATTGGAGGTTTAAGTTAGCACTTGCGGAATGCTGCTATTTCTATTTATCTATTATGCATCAATAAAAAACTTATGATGAAAAAAAAAATCGTATCCGTGGCTCAGTTTTTTGGCCCAGACCAAAACCGGAGCCAAGGACACCACGTTAAAAATAGCAGCTATCTTCACACACTTCAAAAACCGGATCCGCGGGATGCGGTTTTAAAAACTGAATGGAGAGTCCAGATTTGAAACATTTTCACGGAGGGGTAGTGAAAGGCTACACAAAAACGGATCTCCCTCTACACAGAGAATTTTTGCACACAAAACCGAGGCAAAAACGGATTGCCTACTGCTTGCTCCTCCCCTCAACATCATCTCTTAACCAATAGAAACACACATTAAGAAAGGACATAACGGACTGGTAATGTATGCTACAAAAAGACAACATTTTGAAAAACTGATCAGTTTGAAACTGATCCGATCTGCAACTGGACAAGTGTGAACCGAGCCCAATGCTGGGTGAGTAATTCAAAAAGTACTAAGGACAGGGGACTGGCCCTGAAGCCTGGTGAGCAGCAATTTTAAAAAGGAAATAAAGAGTCAGCATTCATAATGCTGTTATTAAAGGTTTTCTTTAAGCTACACTCTATTTGGTGACAGGGATGGATCCTTGCCCGGTAGGACTGATTCCAGGAAAACTGCAAACACTACTTCCCCGGATGGAAGAGCACCCGGCATGGAGAGACTCATTGAGATTCTGCACACAGTTCCGTCCCGTGTATTTCTATTAATGTCCAATGTGTGTCAGCCTCCAGATAAGGGTTCCTACATCATGTCCGAGCAGTCATCTAGAGAATGGGATGCGTGTAAGCTATTGCCAGACACTTAAATCCCTGGGAAAGGAGTGACAGCACTATCTGGCCGCTACATGTGCAGGTGGTCCCAGATAAGGCTGGGAACATGGAAGGGAGGCAAGGAGGGAGGATGGGGGGGGACAGGAGTGAAATTAATGATGTGACGCTTTCCGGAGAGGTGGAGGGCACAGCATCACCAATCAATGTCACAGCCTAGTGCCCTTGTAAAGAGCAAGCTTGCCATGTATGCCGGGCGGCCCCCTCGACCTGGGGATGCAGAAAACCAATGCCAGATTTTAATTATTTATTTCTGAGCCTCTTAATAATGTGTGTAACGAAGACCGGCTAGAGGCTTAATTACTATTCAGTATAAAGAAGCACTGACTTGGGCAAAAGTTATTAAAGCCAACTCCAGGGAAAAAAATTTACATTTGTTTTGGACAGCATGGACCTTTTTTGGTCATTTCTAATGTTTAGTCTCCTGAGTAAATATGCCATGGCTCCTGACCTCACTGGAAGTGGATAAAGGGCCATTATAGCGAAAATTTGTAAAATTTAAAATACAGATAAACACATACAAATAAGTAGTATGTTTCTTGCAGAGTAAATTGAACTATAAATTACTTTTTACCTATGTTGCTGTCACTTACAGCAGTTAGAAGAAATCTAAAGAAATTTAACGGAACTGACAGGTTTTTGACTAGTCTATCTCTTCATGTTACATTCTCAGGATTTAATTTATTTTACAAAAGCATTCTCTGGAAAGGATCTATACAAAGATGCAGGCCATAACAACCCCCCCTCTCTCCTCCTCCCTTTTGTTTGCACACTATTCTGGCAGTTGGACTGAGCAACTGCTGTTCAATAAGTGGTTTTGAAAATAAAGAAAACCCTGAGAATCCTCCATGAGGAGATTGACTAGTCCAAAACCTGTCAGTTGTTAGATTTTTAATACCTTTAAAGAGACTCTGAAGTCTCCCGAAAATGAGGTTTTTATTTTAAAAACCTTATTAACATTATTGTCCCTCTTAAAACGCTGCAGAACCGCGGCTGAAAACCCCCTCAATCACCCCAAACTCACCTCTTACCCGGCAGGCAAAATCCACGACTTTCTTGGTCGTGGATTTTGCTGCCGCCTCCATGCGCGTCAATCAGCGCGTATCTCCGCCTCTCCCCCGTCCCTCTCAATGAAGGAAGACTGAGAGGGGAGGGGGAGAGGCGGCGATCCAGGCTGATTGACGCGCATAGAGGCAGAGCTGCCTTGGCTCTATGCGGAAGGAATTTATCATAGCCGTCAACATCTTTGGTCCTGCCAGGAGATCTTTGCAGAATGTGTATTTTCTGAGATTTCCAGCCACAAAGGGAGATATTGCTAGCAGATGTTATTTCACCCAATGCAGTGAGGTTCACAGACAGCAAACTGTCAGGGCCATGGCCCCGATTTACTGTGGGAGGGGTTTCAGCACAATATCAGCCATGCGGCTGTCCCTGATGATCTATTTAAGAAAAGGAATAGATTTCTCATGGGAAAGGGGGTATCAGCTAAAGATTGGGATGAAGTTTAACACTCAAAGGGAACCTAAACTGAGAAGGATATGGATTTTTCCTTTTAAAACAATACCAGCTGCCTGACTCTCCTGCTGATCCTGTGTCTCTAAAACGTTTAGCCACAGCCCCTGAACAAGCATGCAGATCAGGTGCTCTGACTAAAGTCAGACTGGATTAGCTGCATGCCTGTTTCAGGTGTGGGATCCAGATACTACTGCAGCAAAGAGATCAGCAGGACTAACAAGCAACTGGTATTGTTTAAAGGATACCTCAACCGAAAAAAATTATAGCTGCAGTGTGTTGGCGGTTAAAATTACATACCTCTCGTCCTCCTGCCCTCCGTCTGCCGCCGTTAGTCTAATATTCCTCCCGGTGTCCGGCGACTCTCTTGACCCCCCCCCCCACCACCAGGACATACTGCGCCCTTTGTGCACAGAATGTCCTCCCCTGTTCACTTCTAGCCGGCGCATAGCGATCGGCTCAAATGCACGCTGATTCCTCTGCCTCCCCTGGGCTGCGTGTGCGCTCCATTACACTAAGCGTCACATGATTAGCATGGGGGGGGGGGGGGGGCAGGAGGACGAGAGATATGTCATTTTAACCCTCAACACACTGCAGCTATAAATTCTTTACTCGCCGCACGTCGGAAACCTGGGTCTATGACGGCTGAGTTCCTGTGAGCTGGTCAGGAGCCGATTTCATTGGCTCCTGACCCTGTCTTTCAATGTAAGCCAATGGGAGATGCTTACATTGAAAGACAGGGCCAGGAGCAAATGAAATCGGTTCCTGACCCGCTCACAGGAACTCTGCCGTCATAGAGACAGGCAGAGCAAGTGAACTGCGGTGAGAGACTTCGGAATTCAGCCGCGAGATCAGCGGGAGCGACGGAAACGCTGCGGCGGCTGATTGAAATCTACGCCCTGCCAGCCAGGTAACCACCAAAACAGGGCCTAGATTTCAATTAGCTTGGTCCTAAAGTAGTTAGTCTTGAGTTAAAGCTCCTCTTTAAGGTACCAACAGACACAGCAAAGAGTTAGAACCCTCACCAGATTTTCTTTGGTATTCCTCAGTTCCTGTCCAGAGGACGTACAGGGTTAATATTTTAGCAGTGTGAAAACAGACAGCAGTAATATCTAATTCATATTTCTAACTCCTTTAACTAAAGAGTGTCTGTGGTGAAAAATGTGCTCCTGGGGTGGGGGGTGGGGGACTTACCTCGGGAGGTGGAAGCCTCTGGATACTATTCAGGCTTCCCTTGTCCTTAGCACCCCCAGTCCAGCGCTGCCCCCCCCCCCCCAGAGCGCCCTTGTTGGAGCGCAGACACACTACGCCTTCCACCGCTGGGTCGCCCAAACAGTGTGTGCCTAGCGCAGCTACAGTACCTGCTTGCCACTCCGGCAGAAATAGCTGAGCCTGATTCAGTCCACTCTACTATGGAGGCAGATAGCACCTGCGCAGAAGAGCGGACCTAATTAGGCTCAGCTATTTTCGCCAGAGCGCAAGCAGGTACTGCGCCTGCAGGAGGAGCACAGATGTCAATATTGTGGTGGCCGTTTCTCTGGGGAGCCAGCGCTGGACCGGGGCTGCTGAGAAGGACCGGTGAAGCCTCATTGAGATCCAGGGGCTTCCGCCTCCCGATGTAAGTATCCCCCCAGGGGCAGTTTTTCTCCTTACAGGTTTCCTTTAAAGAGACACTGAAGCGGAAAAAAAAAATATGATATAATGAATTGGTTGTGTACTATGAATAATTACTTGAAGATTAGCAGCAAAGAAAATATTCTCATACTTTTATTTTCAGGTATATAGTGTTTTTTCTAACATTGCATTATTCTATAATATGTGCAGATTACACAACACTCAGCATTCAAAATGAGTCTTTCAGAGCAGTCTGTGAAGTAATGACATCTCCTCTGGCAGAGGAAAAGTAAATAGTCCAGGAACAGTTGAGATAATAAAAGTCAGATAACAGCCCTCTCCAGGACTAAGGGCTGGTTCAGACGGGCGTTTTTGTGGCGTTTAACGCAGCGTTTCAGACACAGAGTTTTTTGGGATCTACTGCCATCCCATGCAAGTGAATGGGAGCGTTTAGAGCTGGCTTTTGCAGGCTTTCATGAAAGCCTGGCAGTAGATCCCAGCGTTGCGTCTAGTCTCAAAAGCAACATGCTGCTTTCAGAGGCAGTAAACGCGAGGAAACAATAGCAGAGACCAGAACTGCTAGCCTTGAACGCTTTTCAAAAGCTTTCAAAAGCTAGCTTTTAAACGCTGGCGTTTGAACGCAGTGCCAAGCAAAAGCTCAGCAGACGCCCGTGTGAACCAGCCCTTACTTAGTCGAAGAGCTTAATGGCTTGTTTGCATAGAGATAACAACTGGAGTTTCTCAACTCTTCCTGTACTGGAAACAATTAGACTGATGTATCTGATCTTAATGTTTTATTTCTTAGCTGTACTACACATACAAATCATAATATCATAATTTTTTTTTCGCTTCAGTGTCTCTTTAAGTTTCTTTTAATGTCAGAAATGATTTGACTTCTTTCCCTGAAATTCGGCTCCAATGCACAGCTGTCAGAAGAGAAATACACAGGCAGCCTTTGCCGACCTCCTACTGAATAAAAGCTATTTTCCAGGTTGTCATGTTATAGTATTTCTTATGTCCTCTCCTGGAAAAAGAATATAGATCAGCTGTTCTGGAATGTCTGTGATACTATGCCTTATATGTCAGTGTGATAAACTATTGCAGCCAGAGGATAAGCATTACAGTGCAGCCAGAAAACTGGCAGTGTTATATGGAGGTCAGCAAGGGAAACTCCATAATCCTCTAATGACCGATAAACCTTTAATGAAAGTCTGATCTCATCCTCTGATTGTAAATAGAACTCTGTATTTAACTATTTTGTACAGAGCAGGGGATTTTTTTTTTTTACAGTTGTTAGCGTCCCGACTGCTGGAAGGAAGCCCTTTCCTTCCAGCAGTCGGAACGCTAACAACTGTAAAAAAACAGTATTTAGAATAGAAGCAGGAAATTTAAGGGCACACTATCGTAAGAAACTTGGGCGCCATTATCAATAGTGGCTATAGTGTGAAATTTGGGAACCCGATATAGCAAATTTCACACTAAGGGCACCTGATAAATAGCAAATTTCATACTATAGCCACTATCTATAATGGAGCCTATGGCAGCGCTCCAAAATTAATGTAATGTAGCAGCGGAATGGAGGCGGAGGTTGGTTAAGGTTAGGGAGGGGGGTGTTTTTAAGGGTTAGGCATGAGGAGGGTGGTTAAGGCTAGGCATGGGGGTATTTTTAAGTGTTAGGTGGGGGGGGGGGTGGCAGAGGGGGATAGTTAAAGAGAACCCGGCAGATTTTTTTAAATCTGAATAGGACACAGAGGCAGGTTCTGTGCACAATGACATGCCTCTGTGTCCTATTGCCACCGCCAGTCCCCCCATGGCTCTGCTGTCCCCCCTGCAAAATAGCGTCAGGGCCAGGCTAGCGACAATCTGCTTGTCGTTAGCCTGCTATTTCATTCGTATTTGTCAATCAGCTTCTTCTCCCCCGCCTTCTCTATTGTAGGGCTTCCCCGCCTCTGTCCTCTCGTTAACCACCTCCGTAAGCTTCCTTCAATCGGAAGCTGAGCCGCAACCCAGTAAGTACAGAGGCGGGGAAGCCCTGCAATGGAAGAGAAGTTGATTGACAAAAACAAGGTAAATAGCAGGCTAGCAACAAGAAGATTGTCGCTAGCCTGGCTCTATTTTGCAGGGGGGGGACAACAGAGCCATGGGGGGAAACTGGCAGCAGCTATAGAAGGGCACAGAGGCATGTCATTGTGCACAGAGCATGCCTCTGTGTCCTGTTCAGATTTAAAATAAGTTGAACTTACCTTGAGAAACTACTGGCCCCCTGCAGCCGTCCTGTGCCTGCGCCAGGGCAAAACGATCCTCCGGTCCCCCACTGCGACTCAGTTTTGGTTTTGCAACGCGCGACTCTGGCAATGTGCGTCCTAGCTCCCGCTTATGTCCCTGTGAGCCTCCTGCACAGGCGTAATACAAAGCTAGCTCATCCTGCGCACGACGCTCCCAGCAATGGGAGCATAAACAAGGATGCGTGCGGCCAGGGCCATGTAGGCGCAGTGGCCATCGACTCATAAGTTGGTGAAAACGAGGTGCAACGGGGGACCAGAGGATTTTTTTCTCCCGTCGCAGGCACAGGACGTCTGCAGGGCTCTAGAAGCTACAGGTAAGTTCAACTCAACTTTGTTTTTGTTTTTTCTAATTCATTACAGGTTTCCTTTAAGGTTTGGCATTAGTAAGGGAGGGTTTCATGTGAGAATAGTGTATTAACATATGAGTATTATTTTCAGATATTTTACAATTTTAAAACATAGAATATCGGTAAATTTTACCCATATTCTACTAGCCGACATTGGGTGCCCACATTTACTCGTACCCCTTTTTCATGCACACATTAGAATGATCTGAATGAACGTATCTGCATGGATTTCTCAACATGTTCTCTATATCTGTATATATGAACAAGCGTGCGGCACTCCCCTGCATATGAATTTTACTCTCAGCGTATGAGTATATAACACAGGCATAAATGGAATCTCACCACTGCTGCAGCGAATCTGGATGCTGATGCTGGACATGTGCTCCGTTGACATGTAGACTGAAGAAAGACATCTATAAACTGTTATAAAGACAAAAGCATGTGCACTAATACGTCCTGTACCAACTTGGTTTATTGCATCATATGTAGTGGAACACAGTGCGACCAAGCGTCCAGAAGGATGTGAAACGGCCGTCGCATGTCCCCCTTCATCTCTCGACACCCCACCTCCACTCCCACAGCTGACCTCAAGGCATAACAGAAGTATGTGTGACGCCGTCGATATAACCTATCGAATGCGTCATGGAGTCACAAACGTAAGTTTCTTTGCAAAACCACCAAAATGACATTTTTTTTGGTTTAAATCAACACTTTTTTTTTTTCTTACTCTCTGGCTCTGCCAGCAAATGCTGGCTGGTTCCTAATTACATAGCTTCTCTCACCCAGGTGTGACAGCGAGTTTCCTGGCCTCATGGGACCCCCTAGAAAGTTTATATGGCCCATCCATCAGATGAAGACAGAGATGTGTTTGACATAAATTGTAAAAACCAAGCTTCTGGGAGAATGGTGTCTGTATTTTTGACACCTCGGCCAGAGCAGCCAAAAGGCATTGACTCCGAGCTCCCTACATGAAAAGAACAGCCAAAGAGCTAACCACAGGTGGTCCTGCTAGCATCCTGCAAAAGCCACTTAAAGCAAAACAGCTGGTCTTTGCACTGAACTCAAAAATATGAAAGCCATCTTTTGACATAAATATGACTTTCCAAATGGGCATCGGCCTTTAGAACCTGCTTATTATGAAATTCGGAAGAAACCACATGATTGGATGTTTTCCGAATTCACGGTAAGCCCCACCAAAGCAAAGATATGCATTTTGGGGCCACAATTCACTCCAAACCAATCAAGTTTGATATCAATGTTCTCGATAAATTCTGAAAAACCTAAAAATGTTATTAGATTTAACATAACCTGTATGGTTTTGAAGATTAGCACACCTATCATGATTCAGGTATATTCCTGTGTCCATGAGAAGGGGCGGGCACATCTCATGTTCCAAAGAGGTGTGGGATCCACGCCCCCTAACTCCTCCTTGCTGAAGTGAGGGGTATAACTTAACTGGGCCCAGGTTGTCCAGGGTCCTTCACCTTTAATCTGACGTCGAATTAACATCAATCAACCAGCCCGCCAGGACACGGGCCAAAACCTCCATCTTGGATTATTTCTCACAAAGGCCTAAGGCCGCATGGCAATGGCCATTCTGGACTTTGATTGCCGCATGGACTACCAATAACGGTATTTGAACTGTATATTAAGACATTCTGTTTCTTTTCATCTCTATTCTCTTTCTATCAAACCAATCTGTTCTGCGGAACAGGTATATCTATCTGTGGGCTAAATTAGGCTATGTGTATGTAGTTTTAGAATTAACTAACGATTTCATCATTCAGTTTTGTGCCTGTTTTGGTCATCTGATTGTTGCTACAACGAATCTGCCCTCTGAAGAGTCAGTCATACTACCGCATTGTTTTATTATTTGCTTATAAATTGTTGATTTGCTAGCTAGGTTGTAAATAACCGTTTCTTCCTTCTAGGATTAGCTAGTACCCGATTTCCTGTGCGAAATCAATAACTTTAGTTTCTCGATTGGACATACAATCGAGATTGCATCATATATGGACCCAGTAACCTTTCTTTAAACGTCACATTGCTCACAGTCTTTAAAGGGAAGGTTCAGGGACTGTTTCAAAAAAATAAAAATCCGCATCCACTTACCTGGGGCTTCCTCCAGCCCGTGGCGGGCAGGAGGTGCCCTCGGCGCCGCTCCGCAGGCTGCCGGTGGTCTCCGGTGGCCGACCCGACCTGGCCAGGCCGGCGGCCAGGTCGGGCTCCTTCCGCGTTCCAAAATGCGCCTCACGGCGGCGCGCTGACGTCATCGGACGTCCTCCGGGCTTTACTGCGCAGGCTCAGAACTACTGAGCCTGCGCAGTAAAGCCCGGAGGACGTCCGATGACGTCAGCGCGCCGCCGTGAGGCGCATTTTGGAAAACGGAAGGAGCCCGACCTGGCCGCCGGCCTGGCCAGGTCGGGTCGGCCACCGGAGACCACCGGCAGCCTGCGGAGCGGCGCCGAGGGCACCTCCTGCCTGCCACAGGCTGGAGGAAGCCCCAGGTAAGTGGATGCGGATTTTTATTTTTTTGAAACAGTCCCTGAACCTTCCCTTTAAGCTTTCGGAAGTGATTATTCCCCGAACGGTGACTGGAGCATGTCGAACGTGATTGGGCTGGCTACCGTATTATGATAGCGTTGGGAGTCTCTCTCCTCCCTGAGCACGAGAGTGGTGGCAGTGTAATTACCTGATTTCCAGCACGAAATCGATATTTTTAGTTTACTGATTGTACATACAATCGGGATTGTACATGTATGGGCACCTCCAATCAATCTTAACGGTTTACTACGCACACAGTGAATTTGCCTCCAGCAGTCTCTAGTGCATGAGACCTGCATGGCAACAGTGGCCTAGTAATACGGGATTGGTGAGTGATTGTCCCATTACATATTGTCGGCAGCTGCGCGATCAATCCTTATTGTCAGTCTGCTCACCGTACTTCCTGCGTATGCTAACGGGAGCAGATTGGACGGGATTGGCACGCTCTGTCGCATTAACCTTCTTCCTCTGACGATCCAGCAACCAGTCTTTGTTGTCCGTCTGCTCACCGTACTTCCTGCGTACGCTAACGGGAGCAGATTGGACAGGATCGCGGGGCTGGATTGTCACAGTATGTAAGCCAGGAGCGATTCTTATCTGGAATTTGTTATGTCACATATGATGCAATAAACCACGTTGGTACAGGAAAGCTTCTGACTTAAACTCTGTTTGATTCTGTATCTTGTACCTTTTTTTCTGTCTCCCTATTTATCTAATGTTCAGCGCTGTGTAACAGGTTGATGCTTTATAAATACAATAAATAAAAATTCCTACAAGCAAGACATCCTCATAGGAAGTTGAGATTGTCTTCTATATGGAAAAGGCCCTCTTCCTTTCTGAACCTGCACTCTGGGGTCATAATGGTTTATGCAGCAGCGATGTGAATAAGGATTCTGAAAACAAGCTGAAGCTGTCCTGGGCAAGAGGTCCTGTATTCATACTGTAGCATGCATTTACCTAGTCTTGTTTAATATTAATGTACCCTGCATGATGGGGCAGAAGCATCACTGTGCACCGACCCGTCGCTGCCATTAAAAGTAAAGTTAATGCAAACGCATCAGCTGCTAGAATCTACACAAATCCTCCAAACGCAAATTAACCTTCAGAATGTAGAGATAACAGAGAGCAGAGCAGAGGCGGGGAGGTGGCAAATGCCTCTATCAAGTCTGCTGCACTGGGAAAGGGGATAGCGAGAAACTCAGGCTGTCACACGGAACATGAATCAGCTTCTCTGTAGAAGAAGCACCTTAGTCTTTATCAGGGCCCGATTCATAAAGGCCTCTCCAGTGAAGCAGCTAAATGTAGCACAACAAATATGGGCACCCGCTATACAGCGAGTAAACTGTAGCTACCAAAAGCCCCCGCAAAGCGTCCACTATTAGTAGCTGTGACTTGCATGGGGGTAACCCGGTGCCATTTTTGTTGTGCGTGTAGCGGCACACCGGATGCACTCTGGCTGCACGGCTCCATCCCCCAGCTTCACCTCCAGAACTACAAGTGTAATACCAGATAATCATACATCTCCGATTTACGCTGCATAAATCAGTTTTTCCTCAGCATTTCTCCTTTCATTATTACTTTTTATATTATAACATCCGCAGTTACAATGAATATATTTATACCTCTCTCCTCCCCCCCCCCCCCCCCCCCCAATAATCCACATGCAGCTGCCTCTGTCAGTTAGGGAATGTACTCTTCTGCAGTCGTTAATGTACAAGCTGATAATTGGAGAGAGTAATGCTGAATATTAGAGCACCATTATTGTGAAAAATGCAGAGAATGTAATTAATCTACTCTGCAGCTATCAGGGTCAGGAGGTATCGTGTTTTCAGAGGGAACCTGAAGCAATGGGAATAGGAAGAAGTCATTGCTGACTTTCTTTGTAAAATGTTACCTGCCTGGCTGCTGTGCTGACCCTTTGAGTATCTGATCACAAGCAAGCCTACATATCAGGTATTCTGTGTTTATTTACTGTATGCTTTTTCCAGGTGTAACGCAATCCACTGAAGCCAAAAAATCCGCACAACAGCCAGCGCATAAATAAGGCCAATATGTACATATTTCTGTAGTTTTTGATCCATATGACGCACCTTATCCCCCAAAAGTGTGTGTGGGGGGGAGGGAGTAATCCCCCCTCCTCCTAGAGCCAGAGCACTAGCAGCAGTGGAGCGCACTCACCTGTCCGGTCTGGTCTCTGTCCGTCTGCGCTCATCCTCTTTGGATCACAGAGTACAGGTGCCAGCGACGTGCATGGAAATGGGGCACAAGGAAATTTGGGCGCCTGATTTCAGCTAGTACAGTATCGGTAGCATGTACCGATATTCTATGTTTAAACGTGTAAAATTACTGTAGTAAAATAGCGGTGAATAATACTGATATTTTACTACAACTTAACCCAACACTATTCCCACACAGAACCCTCGCTTGAAGCAAACCTGAAGCAAAAATACACCTATGAGATAATGAATTGTATGTGTAGTACTGCTAACTGTAAACTGCTATTATTTAAAAGGAAATAAATATGGCAGCCTCCATATTCTTCTCACTTCAGTTGTCCCTTAAGGATGCCTAACCTTAACAACCCCCCCCCCCCCAAATGCCTAGCTCCTAAAAAAACTGACACCCCCCACATCTAACCTTAACCATCCCCCAAACGCCTAACTCTTAAAAAACCCGCCCTATACCTAACCCTTAAAAACACCTCTACGCCTAAACTTAACCACACCCCGCCTCACCTTAAACCCCCCACCCCCAATCCACCACAATTACTATAATGTAAGGGCATCGCCATAGGCACCAATATAAATTGCTGCTATACTGAGGTATTTGGGCACCTGCTCCGCCCGATATATAGTGGTATAACAGCAACTTATAATGGCGTCGCCCACATTTTTGCCGATAGCCGGCGCCCAAATGTCCCACTTTAGCCAGCTCCACCATCACTAGCACTCTGCAGGGGCCCTGAGGGAGCACCATTAGCTGGGGGGGGGGGGGGGGGGGTATGGGGGAAGATGAGAGACAGCTTGGAGTGGGAGAGGGGCAGGACTGGCACCAGCCATGCTGTGACACTCCAGAAGACGCACCTGGCTCAGAATAATTTTTTTTTACTGGTTTACCTCTAAACCTAGGTGTGTCTTCTGGTCAGCACCTGATGGTCTTATGGAGTGGTCTTTTACAGCTTGGCACCATCAGTTTTGGCGCCAGATGTGCAATAGTACAATTTTAAGTGAACCATTATATTTTTATCAGGTTATTAAAGTGAACCTCCGGACTAAAAATTGACTCAGCAGCACTGAAAAGGCCTGGTGTTTCTTTTACAGTTTCACAGCATCAGAACTTTGTTTCTCTTATCCATGCCTCATTTTTAGCTGCACAGAAGAAAACTGCCCGGGCTTTTTTCCCCTGATGCTGTGCAAAGCATGATGGGATTTCTGATGTTGATCTCGTTCTGCTGTTTTGGTGCAATTTTTTTTTTTTTACACTTTGAATTTGACATTTGAAGCCTAGCGTGTGAAGTTGGGAGAGGTTATCAGGACACAGGACAGTTGGAACTGTGTCTCCTGCTCCTTGTCACCTTCTTTCAACCAAAAAGATGGCTGCCCCCATGACAAAGATGGCAGCCCCCATGAATCACAAACATTTGCCTGTTCTTTTAAAACAGGGTGGGTAAAAAATTATATTACCTATCTATTCTAATTAACATAACTAATGTAACTTAATGACAGTGTGTTTGTTTAGGCTGAAGTTCCTCTTTAAGAACCTATTGTATGAGAACAGAGAAGCTGGTGGACCCAATCGATCCTGATCCTGCATTAAAGGACACCCGAGATGAAAATAAACGAATGAAATAAACGATTGTATCTATCTGCCTTCTCCTAAAAATGACTTTTTAAGATATTCCACAGTTTTATTTTACGTTTATATCTAATTTTTAAGGTTTAACGGTTTTATTGTTTTTGCTCAATGACACATTCATTGAAGTATGCCAGAGCTAAAATCTATGAACTATTGACTCTATTTCTTTCTGGCTCTCAGAAGCCATTTTCTGCTAGGAAAGTGTTTTATAGTTGGAATTTCTTATCAGTGAGGCTCACACTGTAGACACTTCCTGAGTCGAGTCAGGACTGAGTCAGCCACTTACATACCTGATATTTAACTCTTTCAGGCAGAGAAAGAAAAAAAGGAGCATAGCATAGTTATTTGTGTGCTCTGCACTGTACATACCCATGTCTATCTCATGTCAAATGTCACTTCGGGCATCCTTTAAGAGTGGTCAATCAGCAAGGCTGAACTTTCATAGATACCCTCTTTCCCTGAAAATAAGACCTACCCTGAAAATAAGCCCTAGCTGGAATTTTGAGCATGCTTGAAATATAAGCCCTACCCGGAAAATAAGCCCTAGCGGAAGTTAAAGAGGATGAAAAGGCAGCCAGTAAGTGGGTACACAGTGGTGCAGTGCCAATCGGGCACTGCTCCTGTCATCCCAGCACACAGCAAGGTTATCAGCTGTGTGCAGGGAAGACAGGGCAGGTGCTTGATCAGTACAGTAGCACACTTTCAAATCCATGAACATCACAGTACAAAGGACAGGAAATGTTCTGCTGAGAGACACTTCCTAATACAAGTATAAGACACCCCCTGAAAATAAGCCCCAGCACATCTTTTAGAGCAAAAATTAATATAAGACCCTGTCTTATTTTCGGGGAAAGACGGTACTGTATGATCACAACTGGTTTAGATACAATCCCAAAGTGGATTGATTGAGTATGATCTATTCTTTTGATCTGAATGATCTTACCGAAAATATGAAGGTTCACTAAAAATCACTGTTAATGGGCCCCTTTAGTTTCCGCTTCGTCTCAACAATACTCACCCTTTCGTTTGAAATAAAGATGTGAAAGACATATGAAAAACTTTGCAAGGAGCATGTGACCACACTTTTAAACTTAAAGCAGACCTGAACTCAGAACTTCCTCTCTGCTCTAAAAGATAAGCAATGGCATAAAGTAAAACATTTCTTGGTTACAGCTGATACAAAGCCTGCAATAAATCTGCAATTTGTCTACTTTCTACTGTCATGGAAGCAGACATAGGGTTATCATCATGTGTTTACCAATTAGCTGCTCTGCCGAGGCAGCCAGCTGACACAGCTGAAGAGATCACATTACACTTGTGATTAGTCACAGATGAGGGGGAATTAGACAGGTGAAATGCTCTAAATACATCCAGGGTGTATTTTCTCTGTTTTCCTTCTGTCCTGTGCAAGAGTTCAGGTCCATTTTGAAGTTGACCCATAACTTAAAATTTTCAAAAAGACAGAGGGGGGAACCTCTGGATTCTAATAAGACTCTGTCTGTCTTGTTCTAGTGCTGGGACCCTCAAACAGTGAGCAAGTGATCAGATGGCGTGAGTGATTTGAGCGAATGATCAGATCGATATTCAGATCTGACATTGATCAGACATAGAAGAAAGCTACCATATACACGTATGCATTTTTTTTTTTTTTTTACAGATTTCCGATCATATTTTTGAATGGACATTGATCGAAAATAAATTGAAACGACACACACAAGGAATGATTGCCAGTATTGCAATCAATATTTTTTGGGCATGTCTGATCTGCTTTGGATCAAGAAAGAGATTGATTTTGACCAGAGATCGGTCGCTGGCAGTCAGTAAGCTGTATTTTTTTTTTCCATTTGATCATTTTCTCAATCGGAAATAGGATTTGAAGTGAAAATTGCATAGCGTAGCTGGTTTCAGTTGAATTACTCAAATTACTCAAGGTTTTCAAACATAACACGACACAAATATACACTTTGGGGACACCAGCTAGGAATCGGTTGATCATCGGGATATAGAGCGCCTTTACTGCCGGGCACCCATTTGCGCCCTTACGATTTTACAGAACTCCCAATTAATCCTTTTGACTGAATTTGGGTGGAAATCAAATGAAAGATCAGTGGCCATGTTGCAGTATCAATTCTTCGCCGATCTAATACAATTATTGGATAGAAAGGTCGATTGCCCCATGAAATCCAGTGAAGTATGAAAAACCCTTACGGTGCCCATTGATGGTAGACTCTCCTGAACAATCGACTGTACAATTAATCGGATAGAGTGCTGTTAATGGTGCTGATGGACAAACAATCCTATTGATCATTCCGTTAATTCAAATTTCAAAATGATTGTTAGTCTGATTGGATTGCTTATTTTCACCTCCGTAGGTGGGCCTAAACAGTCATTTTCGACCAATTCCCACAATCGGATCAGATCGATGCAGGAAATTGAATTGGCAACGGGCACCTTAGCACTTCAACTGACTAAAAAAATAAGACATAGTATATAGCTTTAAAAACTACATGCTGGATTCTAAATTACACATAATCTGTCCATTCTGCCTTCACAGTGCACCTCCTCCCCATCTTGCCTCTCAAACACCGACAATGGCAATATAAACAGCTCTGTGCCTCTTGTAATCTCCCCGGCAATCTTCCATTTCTCAGTCCAAATCTCTGAAGTTTGACTCATTCACTTGAAAAGGCTATACTGTATTTTCATGAATCCTTATTTTCCAGGAGAAGTCTAACAAACCATTTATCCATACAGGATTAAACTCCTGGAGATAGCCACCCAGAGCCGGCCTGGCAATCCTATTAGCTCCTGCACAAATCCCACACAAGGCTTCATCTCACAGAATTAATTTCATTGTTCTATTAGGTAGATACATTTCCGGATAAGATCTGGCTTCAAAAGGGAGAGTACAGTAGGCTCAGCTGGCTGGAAACACACTACTGAGCCTGATTTCAAAGGGCCTAATCCTCTCTGTGTGCACGGCTCAGAAACGTCCTGATTAGGCCCGCACTCTGCTGCCTATTAATCATATAGGCACTGTGGCAGTGCGGCTACAATCTAGAGCAACGCCGTTATCGCTTACAGCAATTAAAAGGCTGATTTCACCCACATCAGCTTTTCAAAAAAATTATATAGCATTCGAATGGTATAATATAAAAAGATGTATACTAGTGCAAGCTCTGTAGAGAAAATAACGTAAAAAAATTAAAAAAAACTTTTTGTACAACATTAACCATTTTAGCCCACGGGTTGTTTTCACCTTATGGACGAGAGGAATTTTCACAATATCAGCGCTCCTCCCTTTCATTCTCCAGTAACTTTATCACTACTTATCACAACGAAATGATCCATACCTAATTGTTTTCGCCACCAATTAGGCTTTCTTTGGGTGGTACTTTTTGGTAATAATTATTTTACTCTAAATGCATTTTAATGGTAATAAAAAAAAAAAAAAGTAAAAAAAACATTATTTCTCAGTGTTTAACCACTATAGTTTTTAAAAAAAATGTGCTACAGTGGATAAAACCCACAAATTTTATTTGCCAATTTGTCCCAGTTATTGCAACATTTAAATTATATCCCTAGTACAATGTATGGCATGGCACCAATATTTTATTTGGAAATAAAAGGTGCATTTTTTCATTTCTACGTCCATCACTTATTACAAGCTAATAATATAAAAAAACAAAAACAGTAATATACCCTTTTGACAAACATATTAAAAAGTTCACTCCCAATTGTATGTAGGTGTAATTTTACTTTCTGGCCACAAGATGTCCTCGCGCATTATTTCCTATCAACGTACTATAAGTACACCAACAGGAAGTAATGAATGGATGTATTTACTTCCTAGTTACAAATGCTTGTGGAGGAAACTTTTTTTTAAAGAGGAGCTGTTAGGTAAAGGGTCTCAGAGGGAAAAAAACACATATCAGTAGCTAAATATTGGCTGTACTTACGTTACATATGCATTTCACTGTCCACGTTTGCATTTCACAGAATTTTTTTATAGTATTTGCAGAGAATGATGCTCCTGACAGCTCATGGCAGGTTTCATGTTTGTCTGTCTCCTATGAAGCCAAATGCGTCGCCATGTCCTCCCTGCTTCCTGATGATTCGACTCAGAAAAAAGACAACACTACTGTGCAGGGAATATTAATTAGCCATGTGGCTAGGAACAATAGCGGACTCCAGGGCCGGCCCACTCATGAGGCGGGGTGAAACATTTGCCTCAGGCGGCAGTGCTGGGGGGCGGTACCCGCCTGTCCATGCGCTCGGGGCCGCCCGCCGAGCTGGAGGGGTAGCCGGCAGAAAGGGGGTATTGGGCCTAGCGGCGGGGAGGGGGTCGTTCCCCCCCCCCTCCCTTGCCTGGGTCCCCCGATCTGCGCTCCCCTCTAGCGTTAAGTACAAGCCTGCATATGATGAAGAGGCAACGGGCGGGGGAATCACTCACCTCTTCCGCGTTCCATCGTGCGCTCCACTGACGTCACTTCCTGCAAGGCCGTCCACTTCCAATGCAGTGGGCAGCGTTGCAGGAAGTGACGTCAGTGGAGTACGCGATGGAACGCGGAAGGGGTGAGTGATTCCCCCGCCGGTTGCCTCTTCATCATATGCATAATGCAGGCTTGTACTTAAAGCGGAATATAACCCTGCATTTCAACTTTGCTCTAAAACATTATTTACAGCATATTATATGCAACCAGCATTTTTTTTTACTAGACCAGCATTGGAAGGGTTAAACACAGAGGTTTAAAGTTCCGTGGAGAGATATGCAGAAGTTCAGATCGATACATTTAATTAAATAGAATGTAACAAGTGATAAATATTACACACTCTTTGGCTGTCCTCCAGCTCCTTCTCAGTCAGAGAGAGTGAGTCACATTTCACACTTAGATACATTTATGTAAACAAAATGTATCTATGTAAGCTTCGGATGCGTCTAAATATCTCTCCAGGAACTTTAAAGCTCTGTGCAACCCTTCCAATGCTGGTCTAGTAAAAAAAAAATGCTGGTTGTATATAATATACTGTAAATAATGTTTTAGACCAAAGTTGAAATCCAGGGTTATATTCCGCTTTAACGCTGGAGGGGAGCGCAGATCGGGGGACCCAGTCGGGGAAGGGGGGTCCGACCCCCCTCCCCGCCGCTAGGCCCAATACCCCCTTTCTACCCGCTACCCCTCCAGCTCGGCGCCCCCCCCCCCCCCCCCACGGCCGGGGGGGGGGGGGGGGGCGTCGGCGATTTTTTCTAATTTTGCCTCAGGCGGCAAAAAGTCTAGGGCCGGCCCTGGCGGACTCATGCAGTATTTTTCAGTGCTGTGAGCTGGACTGGGCTACACGCTGTTGTAACATGAGCCTGTAACTTCTCACTAGCAGCCGAGGGGAGGACCCAAGGTGGGGAGAAGCAGCCCCAGAATGCTTTGCAGTATGGTATGCAGCCTCTCGGCCTCTTAAGAGCTTGGGTCTAACAGCCTTGCTGTTCAGCACACATCAAAAGTAAGAGATTTTTAACTTCAGTATTGCCTTTTTGGCTTCCTTCTAAACTGTTTAACACAGGAGAATAGAGGTTTAAATTAGCTTTTGCAGCCTGACAGTTACTCTTTAAACAAAAACAGTGATCATTCTCGTTGCACAAGAACGGATTGGCTCAGGGGACTTCTGTCCCCTGCCACCAATCCCGCTGGATCTGTGACCATCGTGATTGCGTGCTTCTGGACTTGAGTCTCACTGCAGCCGTGGACGTGAGACTCACGTCCGTGCGGCTAAATTGTTTAATTTATAAATTAGTCAGTGTTTGCCCATAGTACAATCTTTCCTCTCACTGATTTACATTCTGAAATTTATCACACGTTCTGACATCTGCCAGGTGATCTCTGCGGAAAGTTTGTTTCTTAAAATTCAGAAGCCAGTGGAAATAATGCCTGGTCTCCCAGAAGGATGGATAATTCTGCACAGCTAAAGCATCCCTGGGAGGATGGGGCTTTATACCAATATACATTAAAATATAGATATAGGAAGTGTTTCTGATGCTGAAACCAAGATAATTAACATAAAGTGGGTATCCAGAAAAATGTACTGCGTTCTACTATATGGCATTGTGGTGCCTCATGACCCACATAATTCAGTAATCCCTAACCAACACACCCGATTTTAAAATATACCAGCTGCAGGCCCTAAAACACTGTTCCACCAGAACTATCTATCTTAGAGTGAGTGTGAATCAAATCATACCAAAAAAAAAAAAAAAAAAAAAAAAAAAAAGATACTCACCCAAGAAGAGGGAAGGCTCTGGGTCCTATAGAGCCTTCCCGTTCCTCTCCTGGTCCCCTCATTACACTGCAGGCTCCTCCGTTCAAATCTCCTGCTGTGGGAGACACTCTGGCTCCCGAAGACTTCCAAAGCTTCCCACAGAGACAGAACAGTCTCCAAACCATCGGGGGAGGCAGCAGTGGAGCAGGAGGATGAGGAGAGAAACGGAAGGCTCTATAGGATCCAGAGCATTCCCTCTACTTAGGTAGGTATCTGTTTTGTTTTGTTTTTAGATTTACTTCAGACTCCCATTACTTTCTAAATCACAACACTACTACTCTTTCTGTTGGAACGATAAAACTTTATTATAACCGGCCACAGTTTTAAACCATTATAAAAATGCAATAATTTATTCCAAAATACAACATAAACATACATAAAAACATTCTTCTCCATCCCTTTGCTAGAGAATGGAAAAAGTGCACCAAAATCCCAGCTGTACGCCTTGGCTCGGGAGTCTCTGGGCTTACATGCCTCACCATTACCAGTACTTAGCCAAACAAGACTTCTCCAAGCCAGCATTGCCCTTTAACCTCCCTGGTGTTTTGATTCCCGCGGCCGTGGGAGGCTTTTTTTAACCTATTTTTTTTTTATATCATGTAGCTAGCCTAGCGCTAGCTATATGATTCCCCTCTCCCTGCGGCGTCCCTCTACCTTCTTCGATCGCCGCCGGCGATCCAGCCCATCAGGAAATCCCGTTCAGAACGGGA
The DNA here is from genome assembly GCF_040937935.1 of Hyperolius riggenbachi. Taxonomy (NCBI): domain Eukaryota; kingdom Metazoa; phylum Chordata; class Amphibia; order Anura; family Hyperoliidae; genus Hyperolius; species Hyperolius riggenbachi. The sequence goes on from NC_090654.1 coordinate 78,150,536, forward strand.
TTTCCTGCAGGGCTTCCCCCGTCGCCATAGCGACGAACGGAATGACATCGACGTTGTGACGTCACATGGAGCCCCGATCCACCCCATAGCGCAGCCTGGCGGCGATTGTCCAGAATGTGCATGGGGTCTGCGGGGGGCCTCTCTTGCATCGGGTAGCGGCGGATCGGAGAAACACGCAGCTAGCAAAGTGCTAGCTGCGTGTTTCAAAAAAAAAAAAAAGATTCAAATCGGCCCACCAGGGCCTGAGCAATCCACCTCGGGCGTTACTGGACGAGCTGAGCTCATCCGTAACGCTAAGGAGGTTGATCCATCTGTATCCATTTCCCCTAGCAAAGGGACCGCCAAGCTGTGACAAACTGTAACATGAAAAAAAAGAAATTCATAATTAAAAATTACACCCCACCAAAAACACAACCATTTTGTTTTTTGGGTGGAAATTTCTACTTGATTACTATCTACCCCTAAAATGACAACGCATGTACCCACCGCACTGTGTGGTGCCACGAAACAGCTGAAAACTGTCTATCAAGATAGAAATCGCCCCCTCCTCCCATACTAAACAAACCCCCTAACTCAGGCAGGTAGGGCGTTCACTCTTGCTGCTTAACTGAGGCAACCAACTTGCAGATCTTAGGAAGACAAGATAGAGAAACCGAGAGCCAAATCTGGTGTAGTATTTTTGGAAGGTTTGGGAATATATAGTAAATAAAAGTTATACTCACAAGTCAGGGTTACCACACAGGCAACCACTGATCGCGCCGGTGGGGAGAATTATAACCTGACCCCACTCAGGTCTAAAAAGTCGCTCTCTATAGAAGGAAAAATGGGGATACACCCCTCCACCAAGGGTGGACTAAGATATGGAGTATAGGGGAGTAATAGAGGCGCCAAACAAGTATAAAATGAATTAAAAACCATCTAAAAGGAGGGAAATGGGTGGATTCACCTCCCCCAGATATGTAAATGACCAGGCTGATATAGCCGTAAGATTTATAATTCTGTTTATTAAAACAATTTTCCAATATTGATGCAATGCGTTTCAAGGGCAAACATCCCGCTTCATCAGGCAGTATAACAAGGAGAACACATCTGTCGGTCGATCTGTGGCAAGAGCGCCTCTATGTCCGTGAAACGCGTTGCATCAATATTGGAGAATTGTTTTAATAAACAGAATTATAAATCTTACGGCTATATCAGCCTGGTCATTTACATATCTGGGGGAGGTGAATCCACCCATTTCCCTCCTTTTAGACGGTTTTTAATTCATTTTATACTTGTTTGGCGCCTCTATTACTCCCGTTACTCCATAACTTGCAGATCTTGTCCTTCTGACTCCTGCTGTGGTTGTGCTGTGAATGTGTGCCATGTGTTTAGCCTTGCCACTGCTCCAACCTTGGTTCCAACCCGTAGCTTCAGGCCAGCTTCCAGCTCTCGTTACTCTGGCTCCTGTGACTCCAGCTGCTGCAGATGCGCCATGGCTCAGACCTCCGCTCCAACCCCAGCTTTCAGCCACCTTCTGACTTTCATTTCTCCGGCTCCTGCAACTCCAGGTGCTCCAGCTGCTGCCGATTTGCGGCATGCATTCAGCCATGCCACGTCTCCGACCTCTTCACCAACCCCAGTTTCTGGCTATCGACTCTCCGGCTGCTGCGGCTGCGTTCAGCCCTTTCATTGCTACCCGGTTAGCCCTCAACTGCAGTGTTCCCTCCTGGCCTGTCTGTTTGCCCAACTCCAGCTACTTCCACACATGGATTGCATCCAGGAAATTGAATGGTCTGTGGGCTGAAGCAGATTTTGAGGCACATAGCGGTTCAGCCAATAGGGGGGGTGTGACAGTAGCCTCTATAACCCTCTCAGGTCAGTTGACATAGGCTAAACTGCAGAAGGTATGCTGCCCATCAGTGCTTTCCAGGCCGTTGTATGCAGACTAAAGTGTTATGTTTATGGACAGGTCACGGTCTATCTCCAGTCAAGACTGTACAAATTTAAACATACCCAGGCTTATTTATTTCTACAAGTGTAGGCTACTTAACGTGTGTGGGTGGTGGGGGAGCACATGTACATAAAACTCTGGAAACCCGTCCATACACGTAACACAGCTTGGGTGCAAATGCCTGTTTACAAATGCTGCAAACCATTACGGGTTCCGTTTAATAATATGTCCGAGTTTGCTCAGTTCTCCAACAGTCTCCCATCAATCATTCGCAGCTTGTGCTGAGAAACCACACAATACGGCAAACTCCAACCCGCAGCTGCTGTAATGTAGGACGCTGCAATGAGATAGGTGAGAAATATGTATTCGCACTGTCGCTAAGGCGTCACAGACATCTGACGCTGTATAATTCCAGCCAGACGAGTGATGGGAAGTGATAATTACATGGAAACTAATAACAATAATAAGTAAGGCATAAAATGATCTCTAACAGCAGCAATTAATGTTTCTCTACAGTGGAAATGGAGGACACAGTAAATGGAAATGGCAAACAGATTGGGCTGCGGCGCGCTGCCGGTGTGCTGGTAACTTGTGTCATGTGACATGAATAAATGATGACAAGGGCGTCCTAGCTAATGTAAGAGCCGTGTAAAGTCTGTTCCCAAAACTGATATTTTCCACATTTGCTTTATTTTACCAAATGTAAAATCCACAGTGACATCCAACGCAGCCATGTCTTGTGTGCCGAAAGCACGTTTCAAAAGAAATGATATAAAGGAAAAGGCTAGTGAAGAACATGGTCATAGGACGCTGGCATTGCCGACCTCTTAAAAATTCAGCATCGCTGCCTATAATATTGATCCTCTGGGTTACTGAATCCCTTCCCTGCCTGACATTCCTCAGATTTTCTTACTCCATTCTTTCCGCAAAATGATTTATAAAGTGTTACAGACAAGGATCAGGAATCACAGTCAGATCATTATTTTTTCATTTTATTTAACAAATCTCAGTTGCCTGGCTGTTGTGCTCGTCCTTTGGCTTTAATAATGTCTGAGTCAAATACATGGAACACGTAAGTGCCATCAGAATCTAATCTAAGTAAGTAAATTATTACAGTCTAGCTTGTGGCGCAAACTACGCTGCTCAAAGCCGGAATGTGCATGCCATGTCTCTGGAAGTCTTCCAATCGGCACCAATCACAGTGGGGGACAAGCAGGGGGCGTGTCCGAGGCAGATGGACACCCATACACAGAGCGATCGGCTTGGAAATAATTATTATAGATAATGGATTAGCACAAAAGCTCGGTGAGTAGCTATTTCTGGGGAAGCAGGAAAATCGGACAATAGAAGAAGTGGACTAATTGGGCACCACAATTGACTCCAATGTTAAATATCGGCTATTGGGCACAAAACTGGACGAATCAGGCGCAAGGTTAACTGTTGCACGCCTATTGTAATTTATCGTTTTTACAATACTAAAACAAAAAAATTAAGTTTTACATATTTAATCTTTGTTATTTTACACATTGTGTACATTTATAATTTTTTTTTCTAACACATTGAAGCGAATATTGGTAATTTTTTATGTTGTGTGCATCTATCCTTATCGATTTCAGCTTCTAGAAAACTAAACTACACATATATACATTTTTTTTTTGTTTAACATGGAGGCAGAAAAATTGGCCACATACAATTCCGCACCAGTCAGACACTTGTTTTCAGAATTAGTGGTTTAACCACTTCCCCTCCCCCAGGACAAGTAACTACGTCCCTGTAAATTCCCTCTTCCCCTTGCAGGGACATAGTAGGCTTGCAGCCACGCACCTACGTATACCCCCTGCGTGCTCCCACGCTCGTTATTGCTGCTGAACGTTAGAGGGGAGATAAATGAATAGGAACGCAGCTCCCATCCATTAAAGGGGAACTGAAGAGAGAGGTATATGGAGGCTGCCATATTTATTGTCTTTTACGCAATACCAGTTGCCTGGCAGCCCTGCTGATCCTCTGCCTATAATACCATTAGCCATAGCCCCTGAACAAGCGTGCAGCAGATCAGGTGTTTCAGACTTTAAAGTCAGATCTGACAAGTCTAGCTGCATGCTTGTTTCTGGTGTTATACAGATACTACTGCAGAGAAATAGACCAGCAGGGCTGCCAGGCAACTGGTATTGATTAAAAGGAAATAAATATGGCAGCCTCCGTATACCTCTTACTTCAGTTCCCCTTTAATCTCTGCCCCCGTATGAATGATCGCAGGCATCAGAGATGCCGCAATCATTTGTTTACTTCCGACGGAACCCATGCACGCATTTCTTCCTATTTTGCATACTATAGGAATGTAATAGGAAGTAATGCGCAAAGACGTTTTGTGGCCACATAGTAAAATTCCACCTACACACATATATTTTTTTTAAAAAGACCCACAAATACATTTAAAATTAACACGTTACCTCCCACACTATCCCATGATTTTTTTTTATTTATTTTTTTTTTTTTTTTTTTGCTTGCATGAAAAAAATAAATAAATTACAAATGAAAAAAAAAACAAAAAAATTGTTACCTTAGGGACTGAACTTTTTAATATGTATGTCAAGAGAATATATTACTGTTAATTTTACAATTATGGGCTTGTAAATAGTGAGGGACGCAAAACTGAAAAAAATGTACCTTTATTTCCAAATAAAATATTGGCACCCTACAATGTACTAGGGAAATATTTTAAACGTTGCAATAACCAGAACAAATGGGCACATAAAATGTGTGGGTTTTAATTACAATAGCATGTATTATTTTAAAACTGTAATGGCCCAAACGGAGAAATAATGAATTTTTTCATTTTTTTTCTTATTTTTCCTGTTAAAATGCAGTCAGAATAAAATAACTTAGCAAAAAGTACCCCCAAAGAAAGATTGTTTCGTTGTGATAAGTAGTATTATCGTTATAGCCGAATGAATGGAAGGAGCACTGACAGGTGAAAATTGCTCAGGTTTTTAAGGGGAAAAACCCTTGGAGGTCAAGTGGCTAAAAATATTGTTATGAAATTTGTTTTGCCCATTATCATGTTTGTAAAATATCGTTTTAACTTTTCAACAGTTTGATATTCTACTTTTTACCATTTTTACATTCTTTTTGAGAAATACATATTTGTTAATTATTGTTTTGAAACATAATTGTACTTTTTTTAAAATTATTTTTACATTCGTGTTGAAAATTATAACGTGGGTGTCTTAGGGTTAGGCACCACCAGGGGGATCTTACGGTTAGGCACCAGTGTGGGGGGGGGGGTCGGCATAGGTTTAGGCACCACCTGGGGGGTCTCAGGTTTAGGCACCACCAGGGGAAGTCTTAGGTTTAGGTACCACCAGGGAGGGTCTTAGGGCTAGGCATCGGTAGAGGGAGGGTTCTGTGTGAGAATAGGGTTAAGTCTAGTAGTAGTAAAATATAGGTAATATTTTTTCGGCTATATGTAAAACGTAAACACGAGTACACCTAAAATATATGGCTTTGAATTATTTACAATCATTAAAAATTACTTATAATTGCTAATCAGAAATTATTGCTAATTTTAAGCCATATATCTTTGTAAACCGATATTTTACTACTCCTTACCGATAAAATAAGGATTTCGGCTTTATCCTGTGCCCTTTTTTCACAGAGCCTCTATTTCATGCACGCATTTTAGGCCCCTTTTAAACTTGAGCACTTTTTTTTACATTGCGTTACCCTTTCTGCACGCAGGGTAACACAACAGGCAAGAAAGTGTACGGGGCCTAGTACACTTACCGTGTCGTGTTGCGGCAAATGCTTCTGATTTTCCACCGAAAAGTCAATAGCACATTAACGGGTGACTTCCATGGCGACACAGTAGCAGCGGAGTGAATGGAAGTCGATAAGCAATGCAAAAAAATTAAATTTGTTGGCGATGCAGTTTCGGAATGATGCAAACACAACGGGGAAGCCAGAAATCCCAGTGACTTATTTCCTGTCCAGCAGGATGTACATCACTGGGCAAGGGGTGGCGGCAAAAGGGATGCGGGGGACGCACAATCAGTGCTAGCATATGACCCCGTCGATGAACCCTGACGCAGGGTGATATGCATTTTTTTTTGCCGCTGCACTGCAACGCTTTGGCCAAGTATAAAACCGGCCTCATACTCAACAATAACATTGCATGTCAGTGACATCTAAGTCACCCAGGCAACCATTTTAGTCAAGCTTACCAGTTGCTCTGCTTTCCATCGCTCCTGGCTGGTGTAATTCTTCTCCCGCAGGATAGCGGAGCTGTATCGGTCCTGCGCTGCCTCGCGCTCTCTTTTGGTGATACGGGCCAATTCCTCCTGTATGATCGCCTGCTCTCTCTCATATCTGGGGGATAAAAAACCAAATATAAAGCGAAAAGAAAACACTCTGAAATTAGAAAATTGTACAAAGTTACCTACCTTCAACAATCATCCAATTAAAGGGAGTCTGGTGTGGATTAAAAAAAAACAAAAAACAAAAAAAAACAACCAAACAAACCAGATACTTACCTAAGGAGAGGGAATGCTCTAGGTACTATAGAGCCTTCCCATTCTCCTCCCATTGTACTCGTTCTCCCGCAGGCTCCCCTGATAGCAGTCGTTGACTGCAATCTTCCACGTTGAGTTGCCTTCAGAAGCACTCTAGATTCCGAAGATGGGACGCTCCGTACTGCGCACGCACCCTCTCTCTTGCGCATTTTTGCTCGTGCGCAGTTCAGAGTCGCCAGTCTTCAGAAACCTCCAAAGATTGCTGAAGTCTCCTGCGGCTGGAGATTCAAACAGAGAAGCTTACGGGGAAAAGAGGACACCGGGAGGAGAACAGGGAGAGCCTTCCCTCTCCTTAGGCGAGTATTGTTTTTTTTAAACCGCTTCAGACTCACTTTAATAGCTGCCACTGTCAAAGTCCCACATGATCTAAGTCCTACATTCACACTTAAAGTGAACCCGACGTGAGAGTGATATGTAGGCTGCCATATCTATTTATTTCTACATAATGGAGTTGATGCACAAAAGTACGGTAATATTACCTTGCACAGACAGTGCACGGCAGTATTACCATTACTACCAGCGGCGTGCACCGCAAAGTTACGCTATTAGTGCAATCCGGGGTACTCAAGTAAGCCGTTGCTAAGGTACGGTTAATAACGAGCGTTACAGCTCGTAATGCTATTTACCATAGCAACGTTCAGGCTACTTTAGTACCTAGGTCGCGCTAATCGCAAAACTTGCAGTACACGCTGCCGGTAGTTACAGTAATACTGCCCTGCACTGTCTGTACATGCGGATATTACCGCTAGTTAGGGCTGACAAGTAATACAATTCTGGCCAATGACAATTTTGATGAGTGATCATGTAAGGATCAGTGTCAATTGTTTGATCTTGTGGTAACCTGTAAGTTGTGATATTTACTTGTCTCCCCTGAGAAGCGTTGTAAAATTTCTTGTAAAATTCAATAAAACTTTTCTGAAAAAATATATATATATATATATATATATATATATTTCTAATGTGTGTTTTTTCTTGTGTATTAGCAGAAAAAAAATGGGACACCTCATATACACTTACCTCCTGTAGAGCTCATCCTCTGCATACGTGGTCTGCTGCGTGTTACTTCCAGGAGACGGACCTCCAGCACCTGCAACAAATATCTCATTATTCTGAGGCCTGTCAGTATCACATGGGCGGAGTCAGCCAGCCAGCACAATTCCACCTGGTCATTTTATCTAACAGGGAGCCGGACTACAATTCCCAGCATGTACATTTAGGCCCTAGACAAATTATGGGCTTGATGTACTAAACCGTGATAACTCATATCACGGCCACACTAGTGGTTTTACGCATGTTCTGCACAACCGCAAATTTACGTGCGAAAACGTCAGCGCAGCCAAGATATGAATTATCACGGTTTAGTGAATCAAGCCCTATGAGTGCTTTCTAGAGGTTTTCTGACCCTCAGCACTTTGAGCATTTTTTAAAAAATTCGCCCATTGACATATTAGAATTGCAGTAAAATTGAAAAATCCTGATTGCTGCAATTTTAATGTGACTCAATGGGAGCGATGTTATAAAAAACCTGCTCAGAAGGCGCTGAGGGTCAGAAAAGCTCCCAGAAAGTGCTCACAGTGTGTCTACAGCCTTAGAAATACCAAAATCATGATTACCTGCCAGCATTTATAAACTGGCTTTACCATCCTGTAAAAAGTGATTTGCTGTTCTGTCCCCGTTACACGCAAAACTTTAAAGGACAACTGAAGCAAGAGGGTGATGGAGGCTGCCACATTTATTTCCTTTTAAGCAATACCAGTTGCCTGGCTGTCCTGCTGATCCTCTGCCTCTAATACTTCTAGTCACAGACTCTGAACAAGCATGCAGCAAATCAGGTGTTTCTGACATTATTGTCAGATCTGACAAGATTAGCGGCATGCTTGTTTCTGGTGTTATTCAGACACTACTGCAGCCAAATACATCAGCAGGACAGCCAGGCAACTGATATTATTTAAAAGGAAATACATATGACAGTCTCCATATCCCTCTCGCTTCAGTTGTCCTTTACAGTGTTTGCGTTCTTAAAGTGAAGGTCCAAGGTGAATAAATAAAAAAAAATCAAAAAATCTACTTACCTGGGGCTCCCTCCAGCCCCTTGCAGCCATCCTGTGCCCTTGCCGCAGCTCTGCTCTCCACTGATGGCCCGGGGTTCCCTCCGGTACAAAATCCCTGCTGCATTCCAGCGTGCAGCTCACGGAGTCTCACCGACGTTATCCAGACTGTACTGTTTCCAATCAAGTCAGCACCATCCAAAAGTATTCAAGCCCTTTTATTAATAAAAAGGATGCATAACAGGCTTTGCAGCGACAGCAGTGCTGTTTCGGTCCGCAGACCTTTTTCAAGCTGTATCAAGCAGTGTTACACTATACCATACTTGTTGTGTGTTTAAATAGTCACATCCTACACCAAACACCAATCACAGACGAAGTTCACCAGCCAATCAGATGTTGCAAATGGTCAAACGGACCACATAGGGAACTGCAGTCTCTTGTATGTAAATAGAGACATCCCATAATACTGGGCAGAGCACTCCTCCCCTCCCTGAGCGGACCAGAATGTAAACCGCTCATTAGGCATGTAAAAATATACTAATGTATGCGCATCTGCGCACCTGCTTACCAACAGCCCCAAGCGAGAAGAATCCAGCGTGTGAGTGAGGCTGCATTCACTGTTCCCAGCCGCTGACGTCACCATAGCGTCCGTCCGCATCGATCAACGTCACCAGGGGGCGTAAACACAACGCTCCCTCCATGGCAACATCCAACTATCGCCGCTTCCAGTGAGTGACGTCTATGCAACGTCCAGCTCCGTAACTAAGAGTCACTAGGGGCCGTCAACAAGACGCTCCCACCATAGCAACCTGTAGCAAACACCGCTTCCCATAGTAAATAACATTCCACCATAACTAAATATCACTAGGGGGCGTCAACAAGACGCTTCCAACATAGCAACCTATAGCGTCTGCATCTGGTTAACTAGCCAGCCTGTAGCGCTTGTAAACAATGGAAAAGATACAAAACTGGCAAAGCGGCATCCGCACTATCTCACCACATGGATCTCGCCCAGGACTGTTAGTTGGGAAAAAGGTTCCATTATAACACCTCCTGGCTGGAAGATACTTCACCACTGATTGATGCATCTAGAAGAAAGAAAAGAAAAGAAGATAAAAAAAGATACGCCCATATAAATATGAATATATAAACACAATATTAACACGTTAAACCCCTCCCCCTCATGAAGACACTGTCAGAAACTTTATCCCCATTATATACATGGCATTAGATCATATTCTTTATTGAGGCCTCCTCTCCCCATAGTCCCCAACTTCCGAATCCATCCTGCTTCTCTGATAAGTAGTAATTTCTGACGATCACCTCTCCTAGGATGCCGAGGTACATGGTCAATTACCTGTACCCTCAATTGGGAAACGGAGTGACCAAATTGTTTGAAGTGATTGGAGACTGTCTGTTCTTCAACACCCCCCCTAATTGCGCTTTTATGCGATGAAATTCTGTCCTTGAGAGGCTGGGTCGTTTTACCTACGTATCCCAGCCCACAAGGACATTTTATCAAATAAACGACGAAAGTCGACTCGCAATTATGATACCCTTTTATAAAAAAACTTCCGCCCGCTTGAGGGGTGAGTAAAGCAGTCTCCCTTAGACACCAAACTGCACATGTGGCACCGAAGACACGGAAAAGTGCCATTTCTCGGACTTCTCGTATCCGGCTGTTCAAATGTATGTACAACCTTATCCCTAATTGATGGAGGGCGCCTGTAAGAAAAAAAAGGGGGATGCCTACATTTCTCAATATGAGGAAAGGCATCCTGTAATAATCTCCAGTGTTTTTTAACAACCTTACCAATTTGATCACTCCAGCTGTTATAGGTGGTCACTAGAGGAATTCTAGGACCACTCAACTTCCTACTGCCACTTTTCTTTTTCTTAGTACATATTGTTTCTGGATAACCCCTCCTTTTGAACTTATTCTGCATTTGTTCTATCCTTATAGCCCGCCTCTGAGGATCTGCCACTAACCTCTCTACTCTGGCTATCTGTCCACAGGGAATGTTATCCCTGATGTGCCTTGGATGGAAGCTCCCGTATTCCAATACGGAGTTTCTATCAGTGGGCTTAGTATACAGGTCCGTGAGAAATCCATCACCCGACCTGTATACCAAAGTGTCGAGAAATGAAACTTCATCGGCCGCCACATGTGCAGTCAAAATGATGGAGGGGCACAAAACTCTCAAATCTCCAATAAAATCTTGGAGGGTCGAATGTGGCCCCGCCCACACGCAAAAAACATCATCTATATACCTCCACCAGCACTTCGCATCCCGGCGGAAGAGCTCATTATTATATACAAAGGCCTCCTCATACTGCCCCATAAAAAGATACGTAGGTAAAACGACCCAGCCACTCAAGGACAGAATTTCATCGCATAAAAGCGCAATTAGGGGGGGTGTTGAAGAACAGACAGTCTCCAATCACTTCAAACAATTTGGTCACTCCGTTTCCCAATTGAGGGTACAGGTAATTGACCATGTACCTCGGCATCCTAGGAGAGGTGATCGTCAGAAATTACTACTTATCAGAGAAGCAGGATGGATTCGGAAGTTGGGGACTATGGGGAGAGGAGGCCTCAATAAAGAATATGATCTAATGCCATGTATATAATGGGGATAAAGTTTCTGACAGTGTCTTCATGAGGGGGAGGGGTTTAACGTGTTAATATTGTGTTTATATATTCATATTTATATGGGCGTATCTTTTTTTATCTTCTTTTCTTTTCTTTCTTCTAGATGCATCAATCAGTGGTGAAGTATCTTCCAGCCAGGAGGTGTTATAATGGAACCTTTTTCCCAACTAACAGTCCTGGGCGAGATCCATGTGGTGAGATAGTGCGGATGCCGCTTTGCCAGTTTTGTATCTTTTCCATTGTTTACAAGCGCTGCAGGCTGGCTAGTTAACCAGATGCAGACGCTATAGGTTGCTATGGGGGAAGCGTCTTGTTGACGCCCCCTAGTGATATTTAGTTATGGTGGAATGTTATTTACTATGGGAAGCGGTGTTTGCTACAGGTTGCTATGGTGAGAGCGTCTTGTTGACGCCCCCTAGTGACTCTTAGTTACGGAGCTGGACGTCGCATAGACGTCACTCACTGGAAGCGGCGATAGTTGGATGTTGCCATGGAGGGAGCGTTGTGTTTACGCCCCCTGGTGACGTTGATCGAAGCGGACGGACGCTATGGTGACGTCAGCGGCTGGGAACAGTGAATGCAGCCTCACTCACACGCTGGATTCTTCTCGCTTGGGGCTGTTGGTAAGCAGGTGCGCAGATGCGCATACATTAGTATATTTTTACATGCCTAATGAGCGGTTTACATTCTGGTCCGCTCAGGGAGGGGAGGAGTGCTCTGCCCAGTATTATGGGATGTCTCTATTTACATACAAGAGACTGCAGTTCCCTATGTGGTCCGTTTGACCATTTGCAACATCTGATTGGCTGGTGAACTTCGTCTGTGATTGGTGTTTGGTGTAGGAGGTGACTATTTAAACACACAACAAGTATGGTATAGTGTAACACTGCTTGATACAGCTTGAAAAAGGTCTGCGGACCGAAACAGCACTGCTGTCGCTGCAAAGCCTGTTATGCATCCTTTTTATTAATAAAAGAGCTTGAATACTTTTGGATGGTGCTGACTTGATTGGAAACAAGACGGAGTGTCGGAGAGTGCAGAGATACTGCAAGTCATAGCACATCAGCCTTTTCCCTCCGTGGGTGCTTGCTACACACTGTTTTCTATCCAGACTGTACTGCACAGGCACAGTAGTTCTGCACCCGCACAGTAGTTCTGCACCCGCACAGTACAGTCCCGGATGACGTCAGTGCAACTCCATTAGCTACACGCTGGGGCGCAGTAAGATGCCGACCTGATAGGGTCGGCAACTGCACCGGAGGGGACTGAAAGCCACCGGAGCTGTAGCGAGGGTGCAGGATGGCTGCCAGGGGCTGGAGGAAGCCCCAGGTAAGTAGATTTTTGATTTCTATTCATCTCGGCCTTTCTCCTTAAAGGGGAGCTGAAGAGAAAGGTATATGGAGGCTGTCATGTTTATTTCCTTTTAAGCAATACCAGTTGCCTGGCAGCCCTGCTGATCCTCTTCCTCTAATACTATTAGCCTTAGCCCCTGAACAAGCATGCAGCAGATCAGGTGTTTCAGTGGTTCAGACTTTAAAGTCAGATCTGACAAGACTAGCTGCATGCTTGTTTCTGGTTTTATTCAGATACTACTGCAGAGAAACAGACCAGCAGGGCTGCCAGGCAACTGGTATTGATTAAAAGGAAATAAACATGACAGCCTCCATATAGCTCTCTCTTCAGTTCCCCTTTAAGGAGGAACCCTAGTGACATTTAGTAAAATGTAATGAATTATTCAGGATACCTGCGGTTACATTTATTATCCTGGTTTCAGCCACAGAAACACTTCCTATATCTTCTAAAAACAAAAACAAAAAAAACACTATCTGTGATTGTCTCACAGTGTCAGAAACCATTGAAATCGGCTTCTGACCGGCGCACAGAGCTCTGCTGTCATTATGACAGCAGAGCGAGTGGGCTGCAGCAGAACAAGAGGGACAAGAACTGTGAGAGCGTCAAGTCTGCGCACCGAGAGTAGCTGAAATCTTTGTGCTGGCAGGAATAACGGGAAGTAAACATGGCGTAGATTTCAAGTACCTGTGTCCGGAACCAGTTAGTGATTTCAGTCATATAATTTTCCTCAACAAAACACAGAAGAAATGCAATAATGCATCGGGAACTTGAAGTGAGAGGAACATGGAGGCTGACATTAATTTCCTTTTAAAGTGTACCAGAAGCGAAATAAAAAAAATGATACAAACCTGGGGCTTCCTCCAGCCCCCTTCGGCCTGAACGCTCTCTCGGCACCGTCCTCTGCCTCCTCCATCTTCCATACGGGGTCCCGGAACTTTTGGCCAGTCGACACATGCGCAGTGCGGTTGCACGCTCTAACGTCTTGCTCCAACAGCCAGGAGAGTTCTGCGTCTGTGCAGATGCAGAGAGTTTCCGGGGCGGGAGCGCACGGGGCCAGGCCATGCATGCGCAGTAAACCCGGACTGCCGAAGATCCTGGGACCCTGTACGGAAGATCGAGGAGGCGGAGGACGGCACCGAAGGAGCGATCAGGCCGGAAGGGGCTTGAGGAAGCCCCAGGTATGTATAATTTTTTCGTTATATTTCGTCTCTTGTTTCCTTTAACAATGTACATTGCCTGGCTGCCCTTCTGACCCTCTGAGTCTAATACTTTTATCCATAAACCCTAAACACGCATTGCAAATCAGATGTTTCTGACTGAAGTCTGGCGAAATTAGCCACATGCTTGTTTTGGGTGTGCTATTTAGACATTACTGCAGCCAAAGAGATCAGCAAGACTGCCAGGTAGCTGGTATTGTTTAAAAGGGAATAAATATGTCAGACTAATCATGCCTCACCTTAGGTTCCAAATGGATCTTAGTGGGGGCCAAAAAAGGTCCTTTATGATCACTTTGGATGACCTTTCCCCCTATAAACACACTGTTAAGCTATCTGCCAGTGAATTCTGCTGTATGTAGAGGGAGGGAGGGTGAGAGAGTGTTGCCAGCACCTGCAGTAGTACATACCAAGAGGGATCAGGTTTGGTGATTAATGATCAGCTTCCAGTATGCTTGAACATTAACTGATTCCGGACTACTCTGCCGCGCGCTGTTGACTCTTTGTACCTGCTGCAATTCACTCGTCCTGCCATCTATAAGACTGCAGAGCTCTGTGAGCAGGTCAGGAGCCTCTTTCATTGGCTCCCAACCAAATGATCACTGTGAGCCAATCCCAGGATGAGGATCTAATGAAAGTGGCGCCTGACCAGCGTACGGAGTTGAGCTGTCATAGCGATGGCGCAGAGAGGGCCTGCGGCGCAGAGAGAGTGGCAAGATCAGCTGTACTGGCAGGTATGTGAGGCGATTAGTTGGTAACCGTTGTTTTGTGGCATCAGCGGTCTCTGGTCCTTATCCCCCTTGGCGATATGATTCTTTCTGGATTTTAGGGTCTAAAAGCGGTACAATTTTTTTGCACCCTTTCAGACCCTAAAACCTGGGAAAAAATCATGCTGCCAGTGAGATCTGCACAGCCCCAGTAATCACTCACCTGCCTGGGCTTTAGCGCTGCAGTTAGGCCTCCATCCTCCAGGTGGCGCTGCAACTCAAGTGAGATTGCCGGCTGTCGTCATGACGACAGTCAGCAATCTCACCAGAAGGAAGCAGAGCCCCGGACGACGGAAGAAGAACGGTGTCCAACGTCGAGATCCCCGGGAGGTATGTAGAAACACTCCCGCTGCACGCATTGCTTTGCATAGAGCCTCCGGCAGCTACCCCGAGCAGAGGTCGGGATTACCGATCTGAACTGCGGTTTTCCTCCCCGACCCCAGCTCGGCGTTACCGCCAAGGAGGTTAAGGGGCCAGGGACTGCACGTACGCAAGGGGTTAATGAGTCAGGAAAGCTGCAAGTGTTTGTGGCTCTTGAAGCATCAAATTAACCACTTCAAGTAGGTGTAGGGGTGTGTGTGTGTGTGTGTGTGTGTGTGTGTGTGTGTGTGTGTGTAGGTGTGTGTGTGTGTAGGTGTGTGTGTGTGTAGGTGTGTGTGTGTGTAGGTGTGTGTGTGTGTAGGTGTGTGTGTGTGTAGGTGTGTGTGTGTGTAGGTGTGTGTGTGTGTAGGTGTGTGTGTGTGTAGGTGTGTGTGTGTGTAGGTGTGTGTGTGTGTGTGTAGGTGTGTGTGTAGGTGTGTGTGTGTAGGTGTGTGTGTGTAGGTGTGTGTGTGTGTAGGTGTGTGTGTGTAGGTGTGTGTGTGTAGGTGTGTGTGTGTGTAGGTGTGTGTGTGTAGGTGTGTGTGTGGGTGTGTGTAGGTGTGTGTGTAGGTGTGTGTGTGTAGGTGTGTGTGTGTGTGTGTGTAGGTGTGTGTAGGTGTGTGTAGGTGTGTGTGTAGGTGTGTGTGTAGGTGTGTGTGTAGGTGTGTGTGTAGGTGTGTGTGTGTGTAGGTGTGTGTAGGTGTGTGTGTGTGTGTAGGTGTGTAGGTGTGTGTGTAGGTGTGTGTGTAGGTGTGTGTAGGTGTGTGTGTAGGTGTGTGTGTGTGTGTGTGTGTGTAGGTGTGTGTGTGTGTGTGTGTGTGTGTGTGTGTGTGTGTGTAGGTGTGTGTGTGTGTGTGTAGGTGTGTGTGTGTGTGTGTGTGCAGGTGTGTAGGTGTGTGTGTGCAGGTGTGTGTGTGTGCAGGTGTGTGTGTGCAGGTGCGTGTGTGCAGGTGCGTGTGTGTAGGTGTGTGTGTGTGTGTGTAGGTGTGTGTAGGTGTGTGTGTGTGTAGGTGTAGGTGTGTGTAGGTGTAGGTGTGTGTGTGTAGGTGTGTGTGTGTAGGTGTGTGTGTGTAGGTGTGTGTGTGTAGGTGTGTGTAGGTGTGTGTGTGTAGGTGTGTGTGTGTGTGTAGGTGTGTGTGGGTGTGTGTGGGTGTGTGTAGGTGTGTGTGTGTAGGTGTGTGTGTGTAGGTGTGTGTGTGTAGGTGTGTGTGTGTAGGTGTGTGTAGGTGTGTGTGTGTGTAGGTGTGTGTAGGTGTGTGTGTAGGTGTGTAGGTGTGTGTGTAGGTGTGTAGGTGTGTGTGTAGGTGTGTAGGTGTGTGTGTAGGTGTGTGTGTAGGTGTGTAGGTGTGTGTGTAGGTGTGTAGGTGTGTGTGTAGGTGTGTGTGTAGGTGTGTGTGTGTGTGTGTGTGTGTGTGTGTGTGTGTGTGTGTGTGTGTGTGTAGGTGTGTGTGTGTGTGTGTGTGTGTAGGTGTGTGTGTAGGTGTGTGTGTGTGTGTGTAGGTGTGTGTGTGTAGGTGTAGGTGTGTGTGTGCAGGTGTGTGTGTGTGCAGGTGCGTGTGTGTGCAGGTGCGTGTGTGTGTAGGTGTGTGTAAGTGTGTGTGTGTAGGTGTGTGTGTAGGTGTGTGTGTGTGTGTAGGTGTGTGTGTGTGTGTGTAGGTGTGTGTGTGTGTGTGTGTGTAGGTGTGTGTGTAGGTGTGTGTGTAGGTGTGTAGGTGTGTGTGTAGGTGTGTAGGTGTGTGTAGGTGTGTGTAGGTGTGTAGGTGTGTGTGTAGGTGTGTGTGTGTGTGTAGGTGTGTGTGTGTGTAGGTGTGTGTGTGTGTGTGTGTGTAGGTGTGTGTGTGTGTGTAGGTGTGTGTGTGTGTGTAGGTGTGTGTGTGTGTGTAGGTGTGTGTGTGTGTGTAGGTGTGTGTGTGTAGGTGTGTGTGTGTAGGTGTGTGTGTGTAGGTGTGTGTGTGTGTGTGTAGGTGTGTGTGTGTAGGTGTGTGTAGGTGTGTGTGTGTAGGTGTGTGTAGGTGTGTGTGTGTGTAGGTGTGTGTGTAGGTGTGTGTGTAGGTGTGTGTGTGTGTGTAGGTGTGTGTTTGTGTAGGTGTGTGTGTAGGTGTGTGTGTGTGTGTGTAGGTGTGTGTGTAGGTGTGGGTGTGCAGGTGTGTGTGTGCAGGTGCGTGTGTGCAGGTGCGTGTGTGCAGGTGCGTGTGTGCAGGTGCGTGTGTGTGTAGGTGTGTGTGTGTAGGTGTGTGTGTGTGTAGGTGTAGGTGTGTGTAGGTGTAGGTGTGTGTAGGTGTAGGTGTGTGTAGGTGTGTGTAGGTGTAGGTGTGTGTGTGTAGGTGTGTGTGTGTAGGTGTGTGTGTGTGTGTGTAGGTGTGTGTAGGTGTGTGTGTGTAGGTGTGTGTTTGTGTAGGTGTGTGTGTAGGTGTGTGTGTGTGTGTAGGTGTGTGTGTAGGTGTGTGTGCAGGTGTGTGTGTGTGCAGGTGCGTGTGTGCAGGTGCGTGTGTGCAGGTGCGTGTGTGTGTAGGTGTGTGTGTGTGTAGGTGTGTGTGTAGGTGTGTGTGTGTGTAGGTGTAGGTGTGTGTAGGTGTAGGTGTGTGTAGGTGTAGGTGTGTGTGTGTAGGTGTGTGTGTGTAGGTGTGTGTGTAGGTGTGTGTGTGTGTGTGTGTGTAGGTGTGTGTGTGTGTGTAGGTGTGTGTGTGTGTAGGTGTGTGTGTGTGTAGGTGTGTGTGTGTGTGTGTGTAGGTGTAGGTGTGTAGGTGTGTGTGTGTGTAGGTGTGTGTGTAGGTGTGTGTGTGTGTAGGTGTGTGTGTGTGTAGGTGTGTGTGTGCAGGTGCGTGTGTGCAGGTGCGTGTGTGCAGGTGCGTGTGTGTGTAGGTGTGTGTAAGTGTGTGTGTGTAGGTGTGTGTGTGTGTGTAGGTGTGTGTGTAGGTGTGTGTGTGTGTGTGTGTGTAGGTGTGTGTGTGTGTGTGTAGGTGTGTGTAGGTGTGTGTGTGTGTGTGTGTGTGTGTGTGTGTGTGTGTGTAGGTGTGTGTGTGTGTAGGTGTGTGTAGGTGTGTAGGTGTGTGTGAGTGTGTAGGTGTGTGTGAGTGTGTAGGTGTGTGTAGGTGTGTGTGTAGGTGTGTGTGTAGGTGTGTGTGTAGGTGTGTGTGTAGGTGTGTGTGTGTAGGTGTGTGTGTGTAGGTGTGTGTGTGTAGGTGTGTGTGTGTAGGTGTGTGTGTGTAGGTGTGTGTGTGTAGGTGTAGGTGTGTGTGTAGGTGTGTAGGTGTGTGTGTGCAGGTGCGTGTGTGTGTAGGTGTGTGTAAGTGTGTGTGTGTAGGTGTGTGTAAGTGTGTGTGTGTAGGTGTGTGTGTGTGTGTAGGAGTGTGTGTGTGTAGGTGTGTGTGTGTGTGTAGGTGTGTGTGTGTGTAGGTGTGTGTGTGTGTAGGTGTGTGTGTGTGTAGGTGTGTGTGTGTAGGTGTGTGTGTGTAGGTGTGTGTGTGTAGGTGTGTGTGTAGGTGTGTGTGTGTGTGTAGGTGTGTGTGTAGGTGTGTGTGTAGGTGTGTGTGTGCAGGTGTGTGTGTGTGCAGGTGCGTGTGTGCAGGTGCGTGTGTGCAGGTGCGTGTGTGTGTAGGTGTGTGTGTGTGTAGGTGTAGGTGTGTGTAGGTGTAGGTGTGTGTAGGTGTGTGTAGGTGTAGGTGTGTGTGTGTAGGTGTGTGTGTGTAGGTGTGTGTGTGTAGGTGTGTGTGTGTAGGTGTGTGTGTGTGTGTGTAGGTGTGTGTGTGTAGGTGTGTGTGTAGGTGTGTGTGTAGGTGTGTGTGTGTGTGTAGGTGTGTGTGTGTGTGTAGGTGTGTGTGTGTGTGTAGGTGTAGGTGTGTGTGTGTAGGTGTGTGTGTGTGTGTGTGTAGGTGTGTGTGTAGGTGTGTGTGTAGGTGTGTGTGTGTGTAGGTGTGTGTGTGTGTAGGTGTGTGTGTGCAGGTGCGTGTGTGCAGGTGCGTGTGTGCAGGTGCGTGTGTGTGTAAGTGTGTGTGTGTAGGTGTGTGTGTGTGTGTAGGTGTGTGTGTAGGTGTGTGTGTGTGTGTGTGTGTGTAGGTGTGTGTGTGTGTAGGTGTGTGTAGGTGTGTGTAGGTGTGTGTGTGTGTGTGTGTGTGTGTGTGTAGGTGTGTGTGTGTGTAGGTGTGTAGGTGTGTGTGAGTGTGTAGGTGTGTGTGTGTGTGTAGGTGTGTGTGTAGGTGTGTGTGTGTAGGTGTGTGTGTGTAGGTGTGTGTGTGTAGGTGTGTGTGTGTAGGTGTGTGTGTGTAGGTGTGTGTGTGTAGGTGTGTGTGTGTAGGTGTGTGTGTGTAGGTGTGTGTGTGTAGGTGTGTGTGTGTAGGTGTGTGTGTGTAGGTGTGTGTGGGTGTGTGTAGGTGTGTGTGTAGGTGTGTAGGTGTGTGTGTGTAGGTGTGTGTGTGCAGGTGCGTGTGTGTGTAGGTGTGTGTAAGTGTGTGTGTGTAGGTGTGTGTAAGTGTGTGTGTGTAGGTGTGTGTGTGTGTGTAGGTGTGTGTGTGTGTGTGTAGGTGTGTGTGTGTGTAGGTGTGTGTGTGTGTAGGTGTGTGTAGGTGTGTGTGTGTGTAGGTGTGTGTGTGTGTAGGTGTGTGTGTGTAGGTGTGTGTGTGTGTGTAGGTGTGTGTGTGTAGGTGTGTGTGTGTGTAGGTGTGTGTGTGTGTGTGTAGGTGTGTGTAGGTGTGTGTGTGTAGGTGTGTGTGTGTAGGTGTGTGTGTGTGTAGGTGTGTGTGTAGGTGTGTGTAGGTGTGTGTGTAGGTGTGTGTGTGTGTGTGTGTAGGTGTGTGTGTGCAGGTGTGTGTGTGTGCAGGTGTGTGTGTGTGCAGGTGTGTGTGTGCAGGTGTGTGTGTGCAGGTGCGTGTGTGTGTGTAGGTGTGTGTGTGTGTGTAGGTGTGTGTGTGTGTAGGTGTAGGTGTGTGTAGGTGTAGGTGTGTGTGTGTAGGTGTGTGTGTGTAGGTGTGTGTGTGTAGGTGTGTGTGTGTAGGTGTGTGTAGGTGTGTGTGTGTAGGTGTGTGTGTGTGTGTGTGTGTGTAGGTGTGTGTGGGTGTGTGTGTGTGTAGGTGTGTGTGTAGGTGTGTGTGTAGGTGTGTGTGTGTGTGTGTAGGTGTGTGTGTGTGTGTGTAGGTGTGTGTAGGTGTGTGTGTGTGTAGGTGTGTGTGTGTAGGTGTGTGTAGGTGTGTGTGTAGGTGTGTGTGTGTGTAGGTGTGTGTGTGTAGGTGTGTGTGTGCAGGTGTGTGTGTGCAGGTGTGTGTGTGCAGGTGTGTGTGTGCAGGTGTGTGTGTGTGCAGGTGCGTGTGTGCAGGTGCGTGTGTGTGTAGGTGTGTGT
The DNA here is from genome assembly GCF_040937935.1 of Hyperolius riggenbachi. Lineage (NCBI taxonomy): Eukaryota > Metazoa > Chordata > Amphibia > Anura > Hyperoliidae > Hyperolius > Hyperolius riggenbachi. Next base: position 78,170,764 of record NC_090654.1, read on the forward strand.
AAGTGTGTGTGTGTAGGTGTGTGTGTGTAGGTGTGTGTGTAGGTGTGTGTGTGTGTGTGTGTAGGTGTGTGTGTAGGTGTGTAGGTGTGTGTGTGTGTAGGTGTGTGTGTAGGTGTGTAGGTGTGTGTGTAGGTGTGTAGGTGTGTGTGTGTGTGTGTAGGTGTGTGTGTAGGTGTGTAGGTGTGTGTGTAGGTGTGTAGGTGTGTGTGTAGGCGTGTAGGTGTGTGTGTAGGTGTGTGTGTAGGTGTGTAGGGGTGTGTAGGGGTGTGTGTGTGTGTGTGTGTGTGTGTGTAGGTGTGTGTGTAGGTGTGTGTGGAGGTGTGTGTAGGTGTGTGTGTAGGTGTGTGTGTGTGTGTGTGTAGGTGTGTGTGTGTGTGTGTAGGTGTGTGTGTGTGTGTAGGTGTGTGTGTGTAGGTGTGTGTAGGTGTGTGTGTGTAGGTGTGTGTGTAGGTGTGTGTGTGTGTGTAGGTGTGTGTTTGTGTAGGTGTGTGTGTAGGTGCGTGTGTGTGTGCAGGTGTGTGTGTGTGCAGGTGTGTGTGTGTGCAGGTGTGTGTGTGCAGGTGCGTGTGTGCAGGTGCGTGTGTGCAGGTGCGTGTGTGCAGGTGCGTGTGTGCAGGTGCGTGTGTGTGTAGGTGTGTGTGTGTGTGTGTAGGTGTAGGTGTGTGTAGGTGTAGGTGTGTGTAGGTGTAGGTGTGTGTGTGTAGGTGTGTGTGTGTAGGTGTGTGTGTGTAGGTGTGTGTGTGTAGGTGCGTGTAGGTGTGTGTAGGTGTGTGTAGGTGTGTGTGTGTAGGTGTGTAGGTGTGTGTGTGTGTGTAGGTGTGTAGGTGTGTGTGTGTGTGTAGGTGTGTGTGTGTGTGTAGGTGTGTGTGTGTGTGTAGGTGTGTGTGTGTGTGTGTGTAGGTGTGTGTGTGTGTGTGTGTAGGAGTGTGTGTGTGTAGGTGTGTGTGTGTGTAGGTGTGTGTGTGTGTAGGTGTGTGTGTGTGTAGGTGTGTGTGTGCAGGTGCGTGTGTGCAGGTGCGTGTGTGTGTAGGTGTGTGTAAGTGTGTGTGTGTAGGTGTGTGTGTGTGTGTGTAGGTGTGTGTGTGTAGGTGTGTGTGTGTGTGTGTAGGTGTGTGTGTGTGTGTAGGTGTGTGTGTGTGTGTAGGTGTGTGTGTAGGTGTGTGTAGGTGTGTGTGTGTGTGTGTGTGTGTGTGCGTGTGTGTGTGTAGGTGTGTGTGTGTGTAGGTGTGTAGGTGTGTGTGAGTGTGTAGGTGTGTGTGTGTAGGTGTGTGTGTAGGTGTGTGTGTGTAGGTGTGTGTGTGTAGGTGTGTGTGTGTAGGTGTGTGTGTGTAGGTGTGTGTGGGTGTAGGTGTAGGTGTGTGTGTAGGTGTGTAGGTGTGTGTGTGTAGGTGTGTGTGTGCAGGTGCGTGTGTGTGTAGGTGTGTGTAAGTGTGTGTGTGTAGGTGTGTGTAAGTGTGTGTGTGTAGGTGTGTGTGTGTGTGTGTGTAGGTGTGTGTGTGTGTAGGTGTGTGTGTGTAGGTGTGTGTGTGTAGGTGTGTGTGTGTGTAGGTGTGTGTGTGTGTAGGTGTGTGTGTGTGTGTGTAGGTGTGTGTAGGTGTGTGTGTGTAGGTGTGTGTGTGTGTGTGTAGGTGTGTGTGTGTGTAGGTGTGTGTAGGTGTGTGTGTAGGTGTGTAGGTGTGTGTGTAGGTGTGTAGGTGTGTGTGTAGGTGTGTAGGTGTGTGTGTAGGTGTGTGTGTAGGTGTGTAGGTGTGTGTGTAGGTGTGTAGGTGTGTGTGTAGGTGTGTGTGTAGGTGTGTGTGTAGGTGTGTGTGTGTGTGTGTGTGTGTGTGTGTGTGTGTGTGTGTGTGTGTGTGTGTGTGTGTGTGTGTGTGTGTGTGTGTACACACTTTAGCGCATATATATCTTTTTTTACTTGTCTTCCTGTGGGAAGTTTTTTTTCACAAGAATGACTCTTTTTTTTTTATGATTTTTAAAGCACAAAAAAAAAACAAGTTAACAAAATTTGAAAAAATACATGATTTCTTAGGTTCTAGCCATTATAGTTTTCAACTAAAAAGTGCTGCTGTACATAAAAAAGACTCCCAGAAAACGTAATGGGATAGTTTTCCCGCTTATCACAAAACTTAAATTACCGTTTTGTTCCAGTGACAATTTATGGTGATGATATTCGATTTTAAATAAAGGTGGGTTTTGTGAGGCTAGGTTTCCATTTGTGCGGCGGCATGCGTCTTGCGAGACGCGATGCCGGCACAGCTGTTGCCTCTCGCAGCCGAATCCCTCTAGCCGTGCTATGCACGGCTATGGGATTCGGACAGCTACGGACGAAATTATGCTGCAGGGCCTCAGATTTTTCCTCGGCCACGAATTCGGATGGCTCTCATAGACTTCTATAGGCTGCTGAAATCCATCCGAATTCGTGGGCGGGGAATCGGCCTGGATTCGCAGCAGTGGAAACCCGGCCTGAGTGTTGCTTTTTTGCCTTGAACTGAAAAAATATACAAGTATTTTTAATGGTAAAAGTAAGAGAGAAGAGGTTAACGGAAAGGTTAAATTCATTTTATTATGTAGAGGGTGTGGTCTTAAAATAGGGTGGGGTTATGAGTGCAATGGGGGTGCGTGCGGCCGTGACACACATGCTCAGTAAAGCACGTCTTGAGAAAACGAGAGAGAGAGCTGGGCGGCCAGAGGAGGACAGAATTGTCCCGGGAGGATGGCAAAGGAGCCCACGGGGCTGGAGGATGCCCCAGGTAAGTATAAATGCTTTTATTTGGGTACACTTGAATTCCCTGGTGGTCCCGTGCAGGGGCGTAACTAGAAATCTTTGGATCCCCCTCACAAAAAACAAAAATTGGAAAGGCAGGCCAGGTAGCCAGATGTAGCCCCCCCCCCCCCCCCAGCATAGGTGCCCGCAGTACAGGTAAGCCAGGCGTGGGTGCCCCCTGCGTAGGTAAGCCAGGCGTGGGTGCCCCCTGCACAGGTAAGCCAGGCGTGGGTGCCCCCTGCACAGGTAAGCCAGGCGTGGGTGCCCCCTGCACAGGTAAGCCAGGCGTGGGTGTCCCCTGCACAGGTAAGCCAGGCGTGGGTGCCCCCTGCACAGGTAAGCCAGGCGTGGGTGCCCCCTGCACAGGTAAGCCAGGCGTGGGTGCCCCCTGCACAGGTAAGCCAGGCGTGGGTGCCCCCCGCATAGGTAAGCCAGGCGTGGGTGCCCACTGTATAGGTAAGCCAGGCGTGGGTGCCCCCTGCACAGGTAAGCCAGGCATGGGTGCCCCCCGCATAGGTAAGCCAGGCGTGGGTGCCCCCCCGCATAGGTAAGCCAGGCGTGGGTGCCCACTGCATAGGTAAGCCAGGCGTGGGTGCCCACTGCATAGGTAAGCCAGGCGTGGGTGCCCCCTGCATAGGTAAGCCAGGCGTGGGTGCCCCCTGTATAGGTAAGCCAGGCATGGGTGCCCCCTGCATAGGTAAGCCAGGCGTGAGTGTCCACTGTATAGGTAGCCAGGCTTGGTTTCCCCTCTGCATAGGTAGCCAGGCATGGGTGCCCTCTGCATAAGTAGCCAGGCATGGGTGCCCCAGGTATAGGTAAGCAGGCATGGGTGCCCCCTGTGTAGGTAGCCATGCATGGGTGCTCCCTGTATAGGTAGCCACATGGATGGCCCATGTATAGGTAGCCAGGCATGGGTGCCCCATATATAGGTAGGCAGACATGGGTTGCCCTTTTATGGGTAGCCAGGCATTCGTGCCTCCAGTAAAGGTAGTCAGGCATGGATACCCCCTGTATAGGTAGCTAGATATGGGTGCCCCTTGTATAGGTAGACAGGCATTATTCACCTCCCCTAGATCCAGCAACTAGCAGCTCTCCCTGCCTCCTCTCTCATCGGCATCCAGCCTCATACCACCAACAAAGTACCGGGTCCCAACTTGATAACGTCATCAATCCGGGACCCGACACTAGGGGCAATGTGATGGTGGATGCCGTGTGGAGGGGACAGGGAGCGATGATCGTTGGGGGGAATCGAGGAGAGGCGAGCGATGATCCTCTTCCTCATCTTCTGCCGCCACGTTTAGTGATCACATGATCAGGAGCCCTGGCAGAGATAACAGCACCAAAACAGGGCATAGACTTCAATTACTGCCGTAGTTAAACAGCGATGTCTGAAGACAAACTTTACTAATTTAACATCATAAAAGTAGAGGTTCACAATGTGACAGACACCGATTAGTGACAGATATGTATAATACATACCCTCCTTTCTGGCCTGGCTATTGGATGCAGAGGACGCAGCTCCACCCCTGGTATAAGAAGAATGTGGAGGTGGGGGATTCTCCAGAGTTGCTGATGGACTCTGCTCCCCTCTTTGTGCGGAGTTCTCCTTCATACGACCAACAACATCATCCGTCAGCTGGGTGCAGGATAACAAAAAAGGCATTAAATCAAATCTGTAGCAAAAAAAAAAAAAAAAAAGTCAGGTACTTCCTACAGAGAAAGAAGGCTCTGGAACTCATACAGCCTTAGGCTTCCCCTTTTACGCTATAGGCTGAAAAACTGATGTTTTAACTTTCCATAGTGGAGCATTGTGAACAAGCTTTCAGGTAAAATGCATATAGTGTGAATTAAGCCATAGGGAAACATGGCCATAACTTTGAAGTTCAGTTGTCCTTTCAGTATAACTGAGAGCAACTTATATAGTGTAAAAGAATGCACTGCTATGGAGAATTACGTGTAAAAGGGCCCTTACCGTGCCTCTCACAGTCCCTGTGTTTCAGCGCTGTCCCGGTTTCAAACTTACTGCCGCCGGGGGGCCTCCAAAGAACCTGAGCCCTGAGTACTTCCAATTGCAAACAGCTCCATATGCATAATGCACAGAGACTCGTCTTCGGACGTACTCAGGGACTTAAAGAGAAACTGTAACCAAGAATTGAACTTCATCCCAATCAATAGCCGATACCCCCTTCCCCATGATAAATCTTTTCACAAACGGATCATCAGGGGGCTCTGTATGGCTGATATTGTGGTGAAACCCCTCCCACGGCGTGATGTCAGGACCATGGTTCTGACATCACACTGTGGGATCCTTGTTGCATTGTGGGAAATAAAAGCTGTTTACAGCTGTTTCCAATTGCCAAAAAAAGCAAGGAGCATCTCCTTCCACTGACATCACCTGCCAGCAGTACAAATGTCACGTGGTAAATGTCAGAATGTAAATCAGGGAGAGGAACGATTTTACAATGAGCAAACACTGACTAAATCATTTATACCTAATTATTGTAAAAAATGAAGCATTTTTATTACATTATTTTCACTGGATTTCCTCTTTAAGTGCTTCCAAAGACTTCTGAGGATCCCGAAGGCTGGTGTAATACATTACATGCAGCTGAGGTGACAGCACTGGAACACGGACCGCAGCCTGAGGGAGGACTGGGAAGGCTCGCCAGGATTAGGAACCTTCCACAGACACAGGTGAGTATCTGACCTTTTTTTTTATTATTCATTTCACTTCAGTTTTCTCTTACAGCATTTTCAATTCTGAGCACAATTCCTCAATAGAATTTATCAATCTATACAATATTTACTATACTCTATTATGTAATTTCATATATCAGAATAAGGGTACTTATCCGTTAGCCGGGCGCATCCTCTAGGTGGCGACAAAACTCCACCAGAGTTACATCTTTCCCTACTATCCATGTCGGCCTGGAGGGGGAATAGTAATTAGCACCACCTGCCGGATGCGCCCGGCTAACGGATAAGTACCAGAATAAGTATATGACTTTATTATCAGTTTACAATATTTAGCCCAACAAATCATTTTACAAATAGTTACTAAATAAACGTTACGGATGATTCATTTGTGTACTTTTGGGAGGCAAGAGATTGCATGCCTGAGCACAGACTAATAGTCCTCCTGGGGTCACAGTATACCCCCCGCTATGTCATCAGATTATTTAATGAGGCAGACATTCATATTTCTTGTCCCTTTCTTTATCAGCCAAGTTGTGGCCACAGTTAATCTTCAATATATAATGTATTGCAATTCAGACCATTCCCACAAGAGGGAGTCTGATGAGGTGAGCTGCTTAGGAAATGGAATTCAGAAGGAAAGTGAAATGAAGAAAAAACAAACACAAAGTTTGTCATACCAATTAATACATTTTTTATATTGTTCATAGACTTAGTAAAGGGACACTTAAGGCTCGGGGAAAACATGAGTTTTACTCACCTGGGGCTTCCACCAGCCCCCTGCAGTCTCCATCAGATCCTCCTGGCCCCGCCGGCAGTCACTTCCAGTTTCGGCGACAGGCGCCGACAGGCTGGGAACGCGAGTGATTCTTCGCATTCCTGGCCGCAATAGGGCCCTCTATACTGTTATTGCGGGAGGAGTATACAGCTTGTAAAGTGTGGGAGGCACCGTGGGCCGGGCTCAGCTGCACTAATTAGGAGGATGAAATCCGAATTAAACTCAGTCGGATTTCATTTGAATTTGATCCGGAGCTCATCCCTGACGTTGGTAGTCACAAACCATTACCGCCATGCACCCATCCAGCCACGTGTGACCAAGATTTTCCGCTTGTACGATTTATGCTTTTGACTGATCCTTATATCTTTCCATTTTTCCTGCTTTTAATATATCATGTTCAAGAAGTAACTGTCCACTTGCTGCCGATTTTACATGTCATAATTAATCATTGTTAGTCACTCCAAACACCTGTCATCAGAGATTTTTTTACACAATTTTTATTGGCCAATCACTGACCAATTTTACCACTCCCATGTAGTATGAGGGCCAACAAATTTTAAATACTATGACGAGAACATGTAGGTAAGCTTTCATGTTACACAGAAGTAGTAAAATTGGCAAATCATTGGCCAATCAAAACTGGATGTGTGTACGCACCATAAGGCCCCATTACCACTAGGAATCGTAAAACCGCTAAAAAAAGAAACATCACTAGCTTTTTGCAAAGAGATTTTCCTGTGATTTGTTTTACTGTACAACACAGTGATTTTGGAGTGATTGCATATTCTGATTCCTTAACATTGAAATGCAATCGCTCCAAAAATGCTGCATGCATCAAGTTTGAGATTTCAGCACACCGGTAATCACTGGTGATTGCTACAGTGTGAACACTACCACTGCTTTGCATTGCCACAGTGCTCTTTCAAGCTCTAGCGCAGGGTTTCTCAAACATGTCCTCGTAACTCCCCAACAGTGCATGGTTTACAGGCAGCCTCACCTATGCACAGGTGGGATAATTAGTGTCTCAGCTAGGTGGATTCCATGCAGCTGAGACACTAATTATCTCACCTGTGCATAGGTGCCTGCAAAACATGCACCGTTGGGGAGTCACGAGGACAGTATTGAGAAACACTGCACTAGCGATTTACAGACAAGCTGAAATCGCACGTAAAATGCTCCAGCGTGAAATGCTCCAGCGTGAACGAGGCCTTAATGTTATGGCTGATAAATTTACAGCTTTAATCAAGCTTCTTAAAAGGGAACAATTCCTTAAAGGACACCCTAGGTGAAAATAAACTAATGAAATAAGCAAGTGTATCTATCCTCCTTCTCCTAAAAATGACTTAATATATTCAACAGTTTTATTTAATATTTAAATCTATTTTTTATATTTTTACTGTTCTATTGTTTTTGCTCAATGACAAATTCATTGAAATATGCCAGAGATTAAATCTAAGAACTAATGACCATTTTTATCTCTTTCCTGCTCTCAGAAGCCATTTTCTGTTAGGAAAGTATTTTATAGTTATAATTTCTTATCAGTGAGGGTCACACTGTAGTCTGACTCAGACAGTAACTGCCACTTTCATACCTGATGTTTAACTCTTTCAAGCAGAGAAAGAAAAAAAGGAACACAGCATAGTTATTTGTGTGCTAGGAACTATACATACACGTGTCTATCTCATGTCACAGCGGGTATCTTTCACATGACAGAGTGACCTGCATAGTGGTAGAGCAGTTCAGCCTCCCTCCTGTCTGCCACTGAGAACCTTTCAGCTGCAATTTAACGGCCAGTTACTTACCTGGGGCTTCTTCTAGCCCCCAGAAGTCCTCCTACTCCCTCACCGTGTTCTCCTGAGGGCTTTTAGGAATAAATACATTGTAAATACATTGTATTTACAAAAATTTGCTACTGCGCAGTTAAGCGCTAGGAGTTAAAAAATATCACGCAAAAAGTCGCAAAACGCTGGCGTCAGCGATTGCGAGTTTATGATGTGAACAAGGCCTAAGACCTGTTCAGTAGAAGTCTAACCAGCTGGAGTAGGTCTCAGCAGCAACCTGTGTGCTGCTACTGTTATGTTCTCCCACTTTTGTGCAGTGACATTGCAATAATAAGAGGCATCCCTGGCACCCCTTTACAGCAGAATGCTCCACTCTATCCTCTCTGTATCTGTGTACTGAGACTGGGGGGGAGGGGTATGGGCCCTCCTCCAGCCCCCTCCAGGCTTATTGCTCCCACTCTGTTCTCCTCTGCCTTCTGGATCTTCTGCAACTGGCCCCAAAAAGCCCTCCAGTCAGCACAGGCGCAGCCCAGCCCAGCCACGCGCTCTCCTGTCGCCAGGAGCAATCTGCACCTGCGCATTAGTACTGCACAGGCGGCACAGAACGCTCCCGGCGACAGGAGCACGATGGGTTGCACGTGGATGGCCAGGTGCACTATATCCAGACCAGAGGACTTTCCGGGACCAATTGCAGAAAATCAAGGAGGCGGGTGAGGACAGCGAGGTAACCAATAGTTTTTTGATCGATTTTCTAATTACTTATATACAAAAACGATCAGAAAAGTTATCAGAAATCAGATTGGAAATAATTGATTCAAACTGTCCATCTCACGGCAAATTGCATGGTGTGTCCCAGCATAAAGTGTTAATTGGAACCTTAACTGAACGGGGGGGGGGGGGGTAAAGAGTTTCACTTACCTGGGGCTATTACCAGCCTCCTTTAGCAGTCCTGTGCCCTCGGAGCCGCTCTGGAATCCTCCGGTCCCCTGCTGTCACTTAGTTTTGTTTTTGACGACTTACCAGTCAACGCGTACAAAAATACGCGTTGCCGCATATCTACGCGTGCGGAATGTGACCGCAACAGCGCTAATTGCAGTAGGGAATGCGTCCAATAATACGCATGGCGGCCGGCCGGCTGGTGAGTCGTCAAAAACGAAACTAAGTGACAGCGGGGGACCGGAGGATTCCACAGCGGCTCCGAGGGCACAGGACTGCTGCAGGGGGCTGGTAATAGCCCCAGGTAAGTGAAACTCTTTACCCCCTGTTCAGTTAAAGTTCCCTTTAAGGAAGCCATACATCCAGCAATTCTGATTCAATTGACAAAAGATTGACATCATTAACCATTACTGCCACTCGGATGTCTCACGTCTGTGCAGTCTGCGGGGCTGTGCAGTCAATTGTGCGGGCGGAAGCCCGCGATCGCAAAGGTCCCGGCCACAGGGGGGGGCGGGGATTGGTGGCAGGGGCAAAAGTTCCCTGAGCCAATCAGTACTTGTCCAGTGAGAATGACCACTGTTTTTGTTCAAAAACTATGAGCATTCTCAAATGGTGCCGCCCCGCTGCCTCCCATTTGCTAGTCTCTGCCGCCGATCGTTAGATGAATGAATGGGAACTATGTGATGTCAGCTTGCACTGTGATAACAGCCTTAGTGAATTAGCATTTGATATTTGGTAATAAAAAAAAGCTGTTTTCTACATAAGGGAATATAGTAAAGCTTAGTAAGCAAGCAAGCCCTATATATACACAATAACACATGCGTGTATGCAGACATGCTTTACAAGAGGGGACTGCATGCAGTGCACGGACTCCTTCCATGGAGATATCATTTTATTTTAGTCATGCAGTGGGGCGCTCCATATGAGAATTACACGAGGCTTTCCACAGGTTAAAGTTCACAACCCCCTCCTCTCACCCGGATTCCTCGCAGCACCCGCACCCTCTCCTCCTCATCCAGCCCGAAAGACACTTTTCTCCCGGTGCTCTCATTGCCCCCCATGGTCACTCAGCCAGAAGATGCCCACACAGACAGGCTGAGGCTGACAGGACCGCACCACTGCGCCTGCGTGCAACCCCACGCGCCCACTAACAAGGCTGTACACTGCTCAGCCAATGGCAGCGAGAACAGGTGCATGACGGGAGTTGTATGCTGCTAGCTGCTTGGAGTGGAGGGGAGGGGAGGAGAGGAGAGGGGAGGGGAGGGGGTCAGCGCACCGTGAAGTTCGGATCTTTTCAATGATCCGGATGATTCGAATCGGATCATTGAAGAGATCCGGATCTTTGATCCGAATCTCGGATCATTTTACTACCCGAAGCATTCGGGGGTGAAATGAACAGCAGGACAGGTCTGTGGACAGGAGAAGGGGAGGGGGGTGGACACACAGAGAAGGGGAGAAGATGGACAGAGGGCAGGGAGTGGACAGAGAAGGGAGGAGGGACGAGCAGAGAGCAGAAATGTTTGCACGTAATACCCACATTTATGCTTTACATATATTTCACCTATATGTTCATCTGTACACTTTGAAAGAAAAGGTCGCACAGTGAAAGAAAGCATTCCCAGAAGATAAGTGCAGCTGTTTAGTGCCGAGTGCAGGAGGCAGTGGCGGACACAGCCAGCAGTGGACCCCTGTGCAAAATTGTAATTGTGGGCCCCCTATGACCTGCGGCGCGCGTAGCGCGCCGCGGCAAAATATGGGCGTGGCTACAACCTGGCAAAAATTAGTGGATAGAAAAATGGGCGTGGCAATGACCGGATGAGGGCGGAGCTAACTGTAACTTAAAGCAAACACGGGGTGAGGGTTTATTTCCTTTTAAACAATACTAGTTGCCTGGCGGCCCTGCTGATCTATTTGGCTGCAGTAATAAACTGAATTACACCAGCAACAAGCATGCAGCTAATCTTCTCAGTTCTGACAATATTGTCAGAAACCCCTGACCTGCTGCATGCTTGTTCAGGGTCTATGGTTGAAAGAATAAGAGGCAGAGGACCAGCACGGCAGCCAGGCAACTGGTATTGCTTAAAAGGAGAGAAATATGGCAGCCTCAATATTATTCTCACCTCAGGTTCCCTTGAAAAGTGCAACGCAAAGACAGTGGGCCCAAGTTTTGGTGACCCTTTCCCCAGAAAATTCACATAATTGTGCAGGTTTTCTCAAGAAAATACACATATATGCCCAGAAAATACGTGCAATCATGTCGGCAGATATGCCCAGAAAATACGTGCAATCATGTCGGCAGATATGCCCAGAAAATATGTGCAATCAAGTCGGCAGATATGCCCAGAAAATACGTGCAATCAAGTCGGCAGATATGCCCAGAAAATACGTGCAATCAAGTCGGCAGATATGCCCAGAAAATACGTGCAAACAAGTCGGCAGATATGCCCAGAAAATACATGCAATCAAGTCGGCAGATATGCCCAGAAAATACGTGCAAACAAGTCGGCAGATATGCCCAGAAAATACGTGCAATCATGTCGGCAGATATGCCCAGAAAATACATGCAATCATGTGGCAGACCTGCCCAGAACATACACCTGCTAATATAAATAAAACAAAAACATTTACTCACCTGCAGCAGCAGACCTCCTGTCCCAGCCTCCATCCGGCGCGCAGCTCCCATGGGTGGTTGGGTGGATAGGTAGCCTAGTGGGTGGGTGAGTGGGTGGGTGGGTTGGTAGCCTGGTGGGTGGGTGGGTGAGTGGGTGGGTTGGTAGCCTGGTGGGTGGGTGGGTAGGTAGCCTGGTGGGTGGGTGGGTAGGTAGCCGGGTGGGTAGGTAGCCTGGTGGGTGGGTGGGTAACTAGCCCGGTAGGTAGGTAGGTAGCCCGGTGGGTGGGTAGGTAGGTAGCCTGGTGGGTGCGTGGGTAGCCGGGTGGGTGGGTAGGTAGCCTGGTGGGTGGGTTGGTAACTAGCCCGGTAGGTAGCCGGGTGGGTGGTTAGGTAGGTAGCCGGGTGGGTGGTTAGGTAGGAAGCCTGGTGGGTGGGTAGCCGGGTGGGTGGGTAGGTAGGTAGCCGGGTGGGTGGTTAGGTAGGTAGCCGGGTGGGTAGGTAGGAAGCCTGGTGGGTGGGTAGGTAGCCGGGTGGGTAGGTAGGTAGCCGGGTGGGTAGGTAGGAAGCCTGGTGGGTGGGTAGGTAGCCTGGTGGGTGGGTGGGTAGGTAGCCTGGTGGGTGGGTAGGTAGCCGGGTGGGTAGGTAGGTAGCCGGGTGGGTAGGTAGGAAGCCTGGTGGGTGGGTAGGTAGCCTGGTGGGTGGGTAGGTAGGTAGCCTGGTGGGTGGGTAGGTAGCCTGGTGGGTGGGTTGGTAACTAGCCCGGTAGGTAGCCGGGTGGGTGGTTAGGTAGGTAGCCAGGTGGGTGGTTAGGTAGGTAGCCGGGTGGGTGGTTAGGTAGGTAGCCGGGTAGCCGGGTAGGTAGCCTGGTGGGTGGGTTGGTAACTAGCCCGGTAGGTAGCCGGGTGGGTGGTTAGGTAGGTAGCCGGGTGGGTGGTTAGGTAGGTAGCCGGGTGGGTGGTTAGGTAGGTAGCCGGGTAGGTAGGTAGGTAGCCGGGTGGGTAGGTAGCCGGGTGGGTAGGTAGCCGGGTGGGTGGTTAGGTAGTTGGGTGGGTGGTTAGGTAGGAAGCCTGGTGGGTGGGTAGGTAGCCGGGTGGGTAGGTAGCCGGGTGGGTGGTTAGGTAGTTGGGTGGGTGGTTAGGTAGGAAGCCTGGTGGGTGGGTAGGTAGCCGGGTGGGTAGGTAGGTAGGAAGCCTGGTGGGTGGTTAGGTAGTCGGGTGGGTAGGTAGGAAGCCTGGTGGGTGGGTAGGTAGGTAGCCGGGTGGGTAGGTGGTTAGGTAGCCGGGTGGGTAGCTATCCGGGTGGGGGGCCCGACTCCTATCCTCCCTCCCTCCCTTCCTTCCTCACCTCGGGGGGCCCCCTCCCGATATGCGCGGCGGGAGAGCGAGCGGCAAATGCAGGAAGTCTTCAGGGCTCTCCAGGCATCCGCTAGAGGCCCAGCCGCTGAGTCTCCAATATGTCTCCAACTGGAGACATATTGGAGACCAAGCGGCTGGGCCTCTAGCGGATGCCTGGAGAGCCCTTCCTGCATTTGCCGCTCGCTCGCTCTCCCGCCGCGCATATCGGGAGAGGGCCCCCCGAGGTGAGGGAGGGAGGGAGGATAGGAGTCGGGGGGCCCCCCGGGAATAAAATAATAAAAAAAAAAATATATATATAAAAAAAAAAAAAAATACTTAATGGGCCCCTGAAGAAAACGGAACTTCAGGGGCCCTCGTGCGGCGGCACGGCCTGCACGGCCGTATGTCCGCCCCTGGCAGGAGGATTATATTGCCTTTCAACCACACTGTCTGCAAAGTTACTGAGCTGTGCTGAGCCAAAAAGCTTCCAATGTGTTCACTGTGCAGCACTACGGAACAGCCAGCCTATAATGGGCAGCACATTGCAGCCAGTATGTGTGCTCTACACATATCTGGCAGTGGCACCCATGTCCCCTCTCTCTCATCTACCTGTCTCCCTGCAAGGCTGCCTCCCTTCCAACAGAGCGATCCATCTCTGCTATGCTTCCAGGACCCCGCTGCCCGCTGAGAGGGGGCGTGTCGCTCCTGGCCCCGCCCCTTTTGCGATCCGAATCACTCATTTTGATGATTCGGATGATCGACTCATAAAATAGATCCGAATCGTTCATGATCCGGACAACACTAGAGCTTGAGCTTTCACTTCACACAGCAGCTGGGGCCTGGGGCTAGAGAGGATGACGTAGTACAGTAGTAATACCACTGTGTTCAGTCAGACTGGTTATGTTGTTTTCTGGTGGTGACAGAAGCAGGAGATCTCCCACCTTCGTTCCCATCTACTCCACCTCATTTCAGCCTTCCACCCCTTATCATGGAGGAGAGTAGGCAGTAAGAGGTAGCAGGCCAGGGGAGAAAAGGCGTGACAAACAGAGCTGGAATCTATCCTGGCTGATCAGAAGTTGGGGAGACCTAATAAAACTGTTAAGGATTTGTGTTTAAAGATGAACAGTAGTGAAAATGAATACATTTGGTTATTTTTTTCTTACAATATTAATTTAAAAATGATTTAGTCAGTGTTTGACCATTGTAAAAGTTTTCCTCTTCCTGATTTACATTCTTAAATGTATTGCTGGTGGTGACATCATTAGTCCTGCCACAGTTGATCTACGGAATGTTTGTTACTGAGAATTCTATGCACAGAAGGAGATATCGCTGGCTCGGCACTTGGGAAAAGTCATTCTTGCACAAAATGCGCAATGACGGTTCACAGACAGCAAACCGTCAGGGTGACATCAAGGTGTGGGAGGGGTTTCACCACAATATCAGCTACACAGACATCACTGATGATCTATTTAAGAAAAGATAGATTTCTTGTGGAAAAGGGGGTATCAGCTACTGATTGGGATGAAACTGATGGGTGAAAGTAAACCTGAGACAGATGAATAGAAAAGTTTTATATATACTTGGGGCTTCCTCTTCAGGCTAATCGGTCCTTTACCGTCTTCCTGGATTTTCCGCGATGGGTCCCAGTACTTGAGCCAGTTGGGGCGTAGTGCACTTTCCCGGCAGCACGTGCACACTGTCACGCTGCAGTCGCTGGGAGCGTTCTGTGCCGGCCACGGGAGCGTGCGACCAGATTGTGCCGACTGACCAAATTACTGGGACCTATAGCAGAAGATCCAGGCAGCAGAGGAGGACGGCGCGGGACCGATTAGCCTGAAGGGGGCTGCAGGAAGCTCCAGGTATGTATAAAACTTTTCTGTTGATCCATCTCAGGTACTCAATGCAGTGCGGCAGCCCCAGGACCGCTCCACGCGGATTGGCGTGAACGGCCGTCTATGGGGCTAGCAGGATATCGCGCAGGCTGTGCGCATCTCCTGCTTGGAAGGCGGAGCTCCACTCCACCTTTAATCTCCCGGCGGCAACCGCCGCTCGGAGACTGTTAGACGGCGGAACTGCCATCTATAAACATTGTACAGCGCTGTACTGGGGAAAGCCTATGACAGATGATCATGCTGATTGGCTGGCAGGGAGAGGGGAGAAAAGGGGGGGGGGGGGGGAAGAAAGAAAGAAATTGTAAAAATAATAAAATAAATATTTAAAAAAAATAAACATTGGGGGAGCGATCAGACCCCACCAACAGAGAGCTCTGTTGGTGGGGAGAAAAGGGGAGGGGGTGAAATCACTTGTCTGACAGTCAGCGTACACAAAGTAATGCTGCATACACACTTGAGATAAAAGTCTTTGGAAAAGGCAAGATCACAGACCAATTTTACCCCATTCCATGTAGTATGAGAGCCATACTCTACAGTCTATTCTATGGAGCTGCACTCCCCATCAGCTAAAATCTTTGCAAGATGCTGCACACAAAGATGCTGTACACATTCAAAAGATCATTATCTGCAAAAGATCTGTTCCTGCAAAAGATCCATTCCTGCAAAATGCATTCATAGTCTATGAGATCTGCAGATCATCATACACACCTTGTTTAACCACCCTGGCGTTCTGATTAAATCGCCAGGGTGGCTGCGGGAGGGTTTTTTTTTAAATAAAAAAAAAACTATTTCATGCAGCCAACTGAAAGTTGGCTGCATGAAAGCCCACTAGAGGGCGCTCCGGAGGCGATCTTCCGATCGCCTCCGGCGGCAAGAGATAACACGGAAGGCCGCAATAAGCGGCCCTCCGTGTTTCGCTTCCCTCGTCGCCATGGTGACGAGCGGAGTGACGTCATGGACGTCAGCCGACGTCTTGACGTCAGCCGCCTCCGATCCAGCCCTTAGCGCTGGCCGGAACTGTTTGTTCCGGCTACGCTGGGCTCGGGCGGCTGGGGGGACCCTCTTTCGCCGCTGCACGCGGCGGATCGCCGCGCTGCAGCGGCGATCAGGCAGCACACGCGGCTGGCAAAGTGCCGGCTGCGTGTGCTGCTTTTTATTTGGTGCAAATCGGCCCAGCAGGGCCTGAGCGGCAGCCTCTGGCGGTGTTGGACGAGCTGAGCTCGTCCAGACCGCTCAGCAGGTTAACAGGCAATCATCTGCAGATCATCTGCAGATCAGATCCACCAGGATGGATTTTCAGATCTGCAGATGATTGCGAGATATGCAGATGAAGTCTGTTAAACAAGGTGTGTATGATGATCTGCAGATCTCATAGACTATGAATGCATTTTGCAGGAACAGATCTTTTGCAGATAATGATCTTTTGAATGTGTACAGCATCTTTGTGTGCAGCATCTTGCAAAGATTTCTGTCTGATGGGGAGTGCAGCTTCATAGAATAGACTGTAGAGTATGGCTCTCATACTACATGGAATGGGGTAAAATTGGTCTGTGATCTTGCCTTTTCCAAAGACTTTTATCTCAAGTGTGTATGCAGCATAATAGACTTGTGCTACGTACACACATGCGATAACGATCGTTCGTTGAGAACGACGAACGAACTTTTAATTGATGAAAGAACGACCTAAGTAAAGATAGTTTTAAAAGGTGTGTAACGATCTGATCGTTAGAACGAACGTTACATCACGTAAAGCAACTATTGCGCCTGCGCATAAAAATGAGAAGTTTCACAGAGAAATAGTGAAATGCGCATGTCATGCCTAGTACGAACGACCGTTTCCAACGATGTACTACTTTTGCAAACGATCGTCGTTGGTTAAAATCCGCCGAGACAGAACTTTCTTTTGTAGCGATTTGGCTCGTTCGTCGTTTGCCTTAATAGTCGGTGGTTCGTTTTTTGTAACGATCGTCGTTGGTAAAGATCGGGGAACGATCGTTACAAACGACTATAGTCGCATGTGTGTACGCACCTCTAGAATGCCTCAGCCCCACACAATACTGGAAACGTTTAAGATGCATCTTTCTGCATCTGAACACATGTCCTGTAGTGAGACAAATGGCAGCAAATTGTAGCCAAGTATCTCCTGCATATTGCACATGATGCACGGTATATTGTGGAATTCCCAGACAGCTCATAATGACTCAGAACCACCTGGAAGGTATAAAGGGCTAAAAGAGATCAAAAAGCCCTCTATCAAAAAGCAAAGCTAAAAGTTATTTTGCCTTCTTAACCACCTAACGCCAATCGGTGGCCGCAAGGTGGCTCCCCAGACTGCATAACGCCAATTGGCATCAAGTTATGTGGGCGGAGATTGCAGGGGACTGCGTGCGCCAATGCTCAGTGCCATACTCAGGGATATCAAAGCACCAAGGGAAGCCTCAATAGGAACCTGGGGCTTCCCTCTCTTTTGGGTAAGTATCTAATTTTCTACCTGAGCTTTGGCTCGAGTACAATTTAAAATAGAAGGTATTTCAATAATGTGACACTGCACTCCCAAGGTAAGCCTGCAGTTCACCCAGTCCTAGATCTGCCCTGCTCAGAGTACTACTCAGCAGTGTTTAGTCCCCAGTAAAAGTGTATACTAATGGTCCTTGAAGTCACTACATTGCGACATGAGGAGGGATTGCTATCTGACCAGGACAATATAGGCACATGTCCAAAGAGCAACAGAAAGGTCAATCCAGTCCATTGCGGGTACACATGATTAGAGTTGGGCCGAACGGTTCGCCGGCGAACGTGGTTCGCGCGAACGTGGTTCGCGCGAACGTAGGTGGTTCGCGTGCGGGTACCGCACGCGAACCTTTTGCGGAAGAAGTTCGGTTCGCCCCATAATGCACTGAGGGTCAACTTTGACCCTCTACATCACAGTCAGCAGGCCCAGTGTAGCCAATTAGGCTACACTAGCCCCTGGAGCCCCACCCCCCCTTATATAAGGCAGGCAGCGGCGGCCATTACGGCCACTCGTGTGCCTGCATTAGTGAGAGTAGGGCGAGCTGCTGCAGTCTCTCATATAGGGAAAGATTAGTTAGGCTTAACTTCTTCCTGGCTGCATACCTGTTCTGTTCAGTGAGCCCTCA
This sequence comes from Hyperolius riggenbachi, assembly GCF_040937935.1. Lineage (NCBI taxonomy): Eukaryota > Metazoa > Chordata > Amphibia > Anura > Hyperoliidae > Hyperolius > Hyperolius riggenbachi. Next base: position 78,188,688 of record NC_090654.1, read on the forward strand.
GCCCACTGCATACCTGTACTGTGATCCTGCCACTGCATACCTGTTCAGTGATCCTGCCACTGCATACCTGTTCAGTGATCCTGCCACTGCATACCTGTTCTGTTCAGTGAGCCCTCAGCCCACTGCATACCTGTACTGTGATCCTGCCACTGCATACCTGTTCAGTGATCCTGCCACTGCATACCTGTTCAGTGATCCTGCCACTGCATACCTGTTCTGTTCAGTGAGCCCTCAGCCCACTGCATACCTGTACTGTGATCCTGCCACTCCATACCTGTTCAGTGATCCTGCCACTGCATACCTGTTCTGTTCAGTGAGCCCTCAGCCCACTGCATACCTGTACTGTGATCCTGCCACTCCATACCTGTTCAGTGATCCTGCCACTGCATACCTGTTCAGTGATCCTGCCACTGCATACCTGTTCTGTGAACCCGCCACTGTATACCTGTTCTGTTCAGTGGACCCGCCACTGTATACCTGTTCTGTGAACCCGCCACTGTATACCTGTTCTGTTCAGTGGACCCGCCACTGTATACCTGTTCTGTTCAGTGGACCCGCCACTGTATACCTGTTCTGTTCAGTGGACCCGCCACTATATACCTGTTCAGTGAACCCGCCACTGCATACCTGTTGTGTTCAGTGAACCTGCCACTGCATACCTGTTCTGTGAACCCGCCACTGTATACCTGTTCTGTTCAGTGGACCCGCCACTGTATACCTGTTCAGTGAACCCGCCACTGTATACCTGTTCTGTTCAGTGGACCCGCCACTGTATACCTGTTTAGTGAACACGCCACTGCATACCTATTGTGTTCAGTGATCCTGCCACTGCATACCTGTTCTGTGAACCCGCCACTGTATACCTGTTCTGTTCAGTGGACCCGCCACTGTATACCTGTTCAGTGAACCCGCCACTGTATACCTGTTCTGTTCAGTGGACCCGCCACTGTATACCTGTTCTGTTCAGTGGACCCGCCACTGTATACCTGTTCTGTTCAGTGGACCCGCCACTGTATACCTGTTTAGTGAACACGCCACTGCATACCTATTGTGTTCAGTGATCCTGCCACTGCATACCTGTTCTGTGAACCCGCCACTGTATACCTGTTCTGTTCAGTGGACCCGCCACTGTATACCTGTTCTGTTCAGTGGACCCGCCACTGTATACCTGTTTAGTGAACACGCCACTGCATACCTATTGTGTTCAGTGATCCTGCCACTGCATACCTGTTCTGTGAACCCGCCACTGTATACCTGTTCTGTTCAGTGGACCCGCCACTGTATACCTGTTCTGTTCAGTGGACCCGCCACTGTATACCTGTTCTGTTCAGTGGACCCGCCACTGTATACCTGTTTAGTGAACACGCCACTGCATACCTATTGTGTTCAGTGATCCTGCCACTGCATACCTGTTCTGTGAACCCGCCACTGTATACCTGTTCTGTTCAGTGGACCCGCCACTGTATACCTGTTCTGTTCAGTGGACCCGCCACTGTATACCTGTTCTGTTCAGTGGACCCGCCACTGTATACCTGTTTAGTGAACACGCCACTGCATACCTATTGTGTTCAGTGATCCTGCCACTGCATACCTGTTCTGTGAACCCGCCACTGTATACCTGTTCTGTTCAGTGGACCCGCCACTGTATACCTGTTCTGTTCAGTGGACCCGCCACTGTATACCTGTTTAGTGAACACGCCACTGCATACCTATTGTGTTCAGTGATCCTGCCACTGCATACCTGTTCTGTGAACCCGCCACTGTATACCTGTTCTGTTCAGTGGACCCGCCACTGTATACCTGTTCTGTTCAGTGGACCCGCCACTGTATACCTGTTCTGTTCAGTGGACCCGCCACTGTATACCTGTTTAGTGAACACGCCACTGCATACCTATTGTGTTCAGTGATCCTGCCACTGCATACCTGTTCTGTGAACCCGCCACTGTATACCTGTTCTGTTCAGTGGACCCGCCACTGTATACCTGTTCAGTGAACCCGCCACTGCATACCTGTTGTGTTCAGTGAACCTGCCACTGTATACCTGTACTGTTCAGTGAACCCACCGCATCAGTGCGCATACCTGTGCAGTTAAGTGAACCCACCTACCTACGTGAGTGCACGCAGTGTGATATACCACTCCGTGCATACCCAATATGGACAAAACAGGTAGAGGAAGAGGAAGAGGTAGTGGCAGAGGCAGAGGAAGGCCACCCGGCAGGTCTGCGCGAGGTCGTGTAAATGTAATTTCGTGTGGACCTGGCCCACAGTACAGTGCTCGGAAGAAGGCACGTCCCATCACCTCCCAAGATTGTCAGGACGTGGTTGAGTATTTAGCGACACAGAACACCTCATCTTGCTCAGCCACCAGCGCTACTACTAGCACCACTTCCGCTGCATTTGACACTTCGCAAGAATTATTTAGTGTTGAAATCACTGATGCACAGCCATTGTTGTTACAGCCAGATGAATTTTCACCAGCTCATATGTCTGAGTTACGCGGCAACACTATGGATGTAACGTGTCAGGAGGATGAAGGACCTACTGATGGTGCAAGTTTGGATTTGTCTGAGGCAAGCGAAGCTGGGCAGGATGACTACGATGATGACGGTAATAGGGATCCTCTGTATGTTCCCAATAGAGGAGATGAAGAGGGGGACAGTTCAGAGGGGGAGTCAGAGAGTAGTAGGAGGAGAGAAGTTGCTGAAAGAAGCTGGGGCAGCTCTTCGTCAGAAACAGCTGGTGGCAGAGTCCGGCACCATGTATCGCCACCTATGTACAGCCAGCCAACTTGCCCTTCAGCATCAGCTGCTGAGGTCCCCATAGTGCCCACATCCCAGGGTGGCTCAGCGGTGTGGAAATTTTTTAATGTGTGTGCCTCAGATCGGACCAAAGCCATCTGTTCGCTCTGCCAACAAAAATTGAGCCGTGGAAAGGCCAACACTCACGTAGGGACAAGTGCCTTACGAAGGCACCTGGAGAAAAGGCACAAACAGCAATGGGATGGCCACCTGAGCAAAAGCAGCAGCAGCACACAAAAGAAAAGTCACCCTCCTTCTCCTCTTCCTCCTTCAGGTGCATCATCTGCTTCTGCCGCTTTCTCCCTTGCACCTTCACAGGCACCCTCCTCCACTCCGCCTCTGCCCTTGAGCGGTTCCTGCTCCTCTGCCCACAGCAGCAGTCAGGTGTCCGTGAAGGAAATGTTTGAGCGGAAGAAGCCACTTTTGGCCAGTCACCCCCTTGCCCGGCGTCTGACAGCTGGCGTGGCGGAACTGTTAGCTCGCCAGCTGTTACCATACCGGCTGGTGGACTCTGAGGCCTTCCGTAAATTTGTGGCCATCGGAACACCGCAGTGGAAGATGCCAGGCCGCACGTATTTTTCGAGAAAGGCCATACCCCAACTGCACCGTGAAGTTGAGAGGCAAGTGGTGTCATCTCTTGCGAAGAGCGTTGGGTCAAGGGTACACCTGACCACGGATGGCTGGTCTGCCAAGCACGGGCAGGGCCGCTACATTACCTACACAGCCCATTGGGTGAACCTGGTGGTGAACGATGGCAAGCAGAAAGCGGCGGACCAAATTGTGACACCTCCACGGCTTGCAGGCAGGCCTCCTGCCACCTCCTCTCCTCCTGCTACATGCTCTTCGCTGTCCTCCTCCTCCTCCTTGGCTGAGTGGCAGTTCTCCTCTCCCCAGCTCCGCAGGGCCTATGCTGCATGCCAGGTACGACGGTGTCACGCCATCTTAGACATGGCTTGTCTCAAAGCGGAGAGTCACACTGGAGCAGCTCTCCTGGCTGCTCTTAAGAAACAGGTGGATGAGTGGCTGACCCCGCACCACCTGGAGATAGGCAACGTGGTGTGCGACAACGGCAGCAATCTGCTTGCCGCTTTGCATATGGGGAAGCTGACACACCTACCCTGCATGGCACATGTCATGAATCTAGTGGTTCAAAGATTTGTGGCAAAGTACCCTGGCTTAGCGGATGTCCTGAAGCAGGCCAGGAAGTTCTGTGGGCATTTGAGGCGCTCTTACACAGCCATGGCACGATTTGCAGAAATTCAGCGTAAAAACAACATGCCGGTGAGACGCCTCATTTGCGATAGCCCCACTCGCTGGAACTCGACCCTGCTCATGTTCTCCCGCCTGCTAGAACAGAAGAAAGCCGTCACCCAGTACCTCTACAACTGGAGTAGAACGAAACAGTCTGGGAAGATGGGGATGTTCTGGCCCGACAACTGGACACTGATGAAAAATGCATGCAGGCTCATGCGGCCGTTTGAGGAGGTGACCAACCTGGTGAGCCGCAGTGAGGGCACCATCAGCGACTTAATTCCCTACGCGTACTTCTTGGAGCGTGCTGTGCGTAGAGTGGCGGATGAAGCTGCGAATGAGCGTGACCAGGAACCGTTACGGCAGGAACAGGCATGGGACCAATTTTCATCAGACCCAGCTGTTTCCTCAACACCTGCGGCAGCACAGAGGGGGGAGGAGGAGGAAGAAGAGAGGTCGTGTGCAGAAGACGAGTCAGACTCAGAGGATGATGAGCAAGGTGTTTCTTTGGGGGAGGAGGAGGAGGAGGAGGAGGGGACAGCGGCAGGAGAACAACCGCAGCAGGCGTCGCAGGGGGCTTGTGCTGCTCAACCTTCCCGTGGTATTGTTCGCGGCTGGGGGGAGGAGGTTGACTTACCTGACGTCACTGAGGAAGAGCAAGAGGAGATGGAGGGTACTGGATCCGACTTTGTGCAGATGTCGTCTTTTATGCTGTCCTGCCTGTTGAGGGACCCCCGTATAAAAAACCTCAAGGGGAATGAGCTGTACTGGGTGGCCACACTACTAGACCCTCGGTACAGGCACAAAGTGGCGGACCTGTTACCAACTCACCGGAAGGTGGAAAGGATGCAGCACATGCAGAACCAGCTGTCAACTATGCTTTACAATGCCTTTAAGGGTGATGTGACAGCACAACGCCAGCAAGGTACCACTGCCACTAATCCTCCTCCCGTGTCCACGCAGTCAAAGACAGGACGCTCCAGCGTTCTCATGGTGATGTCGGACATGCGGACGTTCTTTAGTCCAACGCCTCGCCGTAGCCCTTCCGGATCCACCCTCCACCAACGCCTCGACCGGCAGGTAGCCGACTACCTGGCCTTAAGTGTGGATGTAGACACTGCTGTGAACAGCGATGAGGAACCCTTGAACTACTGGGTGCGCAGGCTTGACCTGTGGCCAGAGCTGTCCCAATTTGCCATCCAACTTCTCTCCTGCCCTGCCGCAAGCGTCCTCTCAGAAAGGACCTTCAGCGCAGCTGGAGGCATTGTCACAGAGAAGAGAAGTCGCCTAAGTCACAAAAGTGTTAAGTACCTCACCTTTATCAAAATGAATGAGGCATGGATCCCGGAGGGCTGCTGCCCGCCCCAAGACTAAGTCAGTCCCCGCACACACAGCATCTCTGCCTGCACGCCGTGTGACTGGCTGCCTGGCCTGCCCCAAAAAGACTAAGTCGCTCCCAGTCCCTCCACACAGCATGTCTGCCTGCAGGCCGCTTCACTACCTTCTCCGCCACCACCAACAGGGTCCGGGACTCCAGGCGGATTGCTGAATTTTTTAGGCCGCTGCTAGCAGTGGCCGCTGTAATAATTTTTATGGTGCGTGTACATGACTGCCTAATTTTTCTGGCTGCACTGAGGGCAGCTGCAACAACAAAAGAAAAGGCATGTACATGCGCCCATTCCCCTTCGTGATCATTACCTTGCCGTGGTGAAGGGGCTTGCGTATCACAATGAAGCAATGACCGGCGCCTAGACGAGTGTCTCGGGGGGCACACAAAAGATAATAAGGTCGTTGCTTCATTGTGGTCAGACCAAATTTGATCAGCTGGACAGTCACTGTTCTGTCATTCAGCTACATCAGCCAGGCCGACCATATGGGCTGTAAAGCCACCAAAACCTGCACTCTCGCCATGGTACGCACCAGTCCAGCACGGCCGTCACTAGTACAAACAGCTGTTTGCGGTGCGTTACACGGTGAGTTTGGTGTGTCAGTGTGAAGCAGTACCTTAATTACACTACCTGATTGATGTATACACATGCAAGATGTTTTAAAGCACTTTAGGCCTGTCATTTAGCATTCAATGTGATTTCTGCCCTTAAAACGCTGCTTTGCGTCAAATCCAGATTTTTCCCGGGGACTTTTGGCGTGTATCCCACTCCGCCATGCCCCCCTCCAGGTGTTAGACCCCTTGAAACATCTTTTCCATCACTTTTGTGGCCAGCATAATTATTTTTTTTTTCAAAGTTCGCATCCCCATTGAAGTCTATTGCGGTTCGCGAACTTTAACGCGAACCGAACGTTCCGCGAAAGTTCGCGAACCCGGTTCGCGAACCTAAAATCGGAGGTTCGGCCCAACTCTACACATGATGCTACTTCACATCAAATGGGACATTAGCATGTCTGATCTGTTCTCTGTTGAGAATGGAATCGATTTTGAGATCAGTACTGCAAGGAATCAATCCCATTCTCTATGGGGAACGGATTGGACATGACAGAAATTATAATTTCGACCCGTTGATCTGACGGGAAATAGAATCGTATGTACAGGGCATTAGATGCCCACTATCATGTTGCATGATTCACTCACGCACGCTGTGAACTGGAAACCAAGCCACATATGGTTAATCATTTGCTCTTTGTGGACCTGACTCTCACGTCCAAATTTGCTTCCGTATCTCAATCAGGAGCCAACATCATTGGCTCCTGACCATGTGATTACTGCGAGCCAATGATGGCTCTGGGGCAAGAACCATCCAGTCCCAAAAGGGTTAAACAATTTTTGGAAATAAATATTACCCAAAGAAAGCCTAGATAGTCCATAAAAATATATATGTATTACTTTGGTGGCATAAGTAATAAAACGTTATTGCTGTGTCAATAGTGACAAAGCTAAACCCCCAAATTGTCAGGAATCTTAAAGAGAACCTGAACTGAAAATAAAAAGTCACAAAAATCATACACAGGTCATACTTACCTCCTGTATAGTCTACTCCTTAATCTCTTCCTCCTCCCTGGAGTCCCTTTTGTCCACGGTGATCAATGGAATTCTCAGTCCTCCATTTTTAAAATGGCCATTACCCCATACCAGCTTCCTGGTCAGCACACTGTTAAACTGTAATATTGCCTACATGAGCCATAGGGAAACATTGACATTACCTTGCACATTCAGTTGTAACTGACAGCTGCTGATATATAACTGACAGCAGCTGGTATATTTCAGTTCTGACAAATTGTTGTCAGAACTGGAAGGGATCACTATAAGAAGAAAATGGTGAGCTTCTGAGAGGTACTGAAGGCGAGGTAAGTATGTAATATTCATTTGCAGCTATGTCATGTGTTTATTTTAAATAATTTTACTCACTTCAGGTTCCCTCTAAGGGGTAAAACCCCAGGAATGTTAGGTGGTTAACTCTATGGCATCACAGGGTAGATATGCAATTCTCCAATTTATGGGATGTTCATTTTCAACTAAAGTCTCTTTTTTATGTCTCATTCTGAGTGCAGGGTGGCAGGGGGTTTCCATGGCATTTATCGCACTGCCGCAGTTGAGGAGCCCATCCTAGTCTTGAAGACTGGTCAATGCTGCTATGTCTCCTCTCTCCCCAGCCCCCAACTATTCCAACGGGCAACACTAGTGTGGTGAGCCTACCATTACAGCAGACAAAGGAAAAGAGACGCATCTCTCTTGTAATGAGGGGGGTGAAAACTTACTTTGTCCACGGATGCTGAAGACCCTAGCTATGCCCCTGCATTCAATTTAAAGTTAATCAGAGATTTTACCATATATATCAGTGGGAACATTAGAGAAAACACCTACCCTGCTCTCTGTTTCATTCTTCACTGCTCAGCTTGCTTGTTATCAGCCCTGATAAAATCCCCAACAGAGCATTCAGCCTGGCTTTGCTCAGGAATCATTATAGCTGAGTCTGTCTTCTCTGATGTCTTTTCAAGCCCAAGCCTGCCCACTTCTGGCTCTGCTATGATGACTCAGCTACTGTATAATGATTCCTGAGCAAAGCATGACTGAATGCTCAGTCGGGGATTTTATCAGGGCTGATAACAATCAGGCTGAGCAGTAAAGAATTTAACAGCGAGCAGGGTAGGTGTTTTCTCTAATGTTCCCACTAATATATATGGTAAAATACATGAGGTTTGTCTTCTCTGATTCACTTTAAAGGGACTCCGAGCAGTAAATAAAATCAAATTCTGAACTTACCTGGGGCTTTCTGCAGCCCACCATAGGTCGGGAGGTCTCTCGGCGTCCTTCTGGCTCTTCTCCCAGGCCCTGCTCAAAAATGGCCCCCGGCGACACTGGGCCTGAGTGTCGGGCTCCTTCTTCCTGAAAGATGACATCAGTCCTCACCACCACACCGGCCGCCTTGCGTCATCACGGCGGGCGGTGCGACAGTACTGCGCATGTGTGGTTTAATCGCGCATGCGCCGTACTGTCACGCCGGCAAGTGCAACACGCACCAAGGGACAATTGCCTTACAAAGGCACATGATCTCCCATCACAAACACCTGTGTTTGCCGTTGCCCAGGATACGTGGCCGGGGACGCGTGATGCTGCCTCCGCACACGTCACGCTTGCAGGTTCCCCATCTGGTCTGGCGGCCTGGTGGGAGGTGCAGCAAGACGTTCCTAGACACAGAGGCTGTCCCTTGTTGCCCGTTTCGATGGTGAGTGTGGGAGGAGGGCGTATACATATTTAAACGTACCTATTGGGATCAACCGGCAAAGTTCCCCATCAGGTCCGCTCTGAGGACGGACCATATGATTGGATATAACATGTGTATGCATTCTATTGGTGGATTTGCCAACATGCTGTGTATAAAAGAGATGTGTATGTTGGAATGTGTTATGCTGCAGACAGCTTAGCTTGATAAAGGGGCGGTTGCCCTGAAACGTCGCTGTAATAGCTGCCTTCTGAAAATAAAAGAGCTTATACTTACCAGATGGTGCCAGTTTCATCCATTGGAATCACAAACACCAATGGAATGAGCACGTGGAAAAGCAGCACACAAACGCAAAGCCACCCTCCACCTCCTCTTCCTCCTCCTGGTCCAGCATCTTCAGCCGCTTTATCCTCTGCTGCCCTTGCACCTTCACAGCCACCCTCCTCCACTCCGCCTCTCACCTTGAGCAGTTCCTGCTCCTCTGCCCACAACCAGGTGTCCAGGAAATATTTGAGCGGAAGAAGCCTGTGTCTGATAGCTGGCTTGTCGGAACTGTTAGCCCGCCAGCTGTTACCATACAAGCTGGTGGACTCTGGCTTTACGAATGTTTGTGGCGACTGGGACACCGCAGTGGAAGATACCAGGCCGCAATTATTTTTCCAAAAAGGCGGTATCCAAACTGTACCGTAATGTTGAAAGGCAAGTGGTGTCATCTCTGGCACACAGCGTTGGGTTAAGGGTCCATCTGACCAGGGACGTCTGCCTGACAACCCTTTGCAGCTGTTTGTGGTGCATTAAAGAGTGAGTTTGGTCTGTCAGTGTGAAGCAGTACACTACTTAATCGATGTATACACACGCAAGATGTTTTAAAGCACCTTATGCCTCCAATTTAGGAATGTAATGTGATTTCTGCCCTTAAGGGATTATAACCCTACTCTGCGTCAAATACGTAATTTTCCGAGAGACTTTTGGCATGTATCCCACTCTGGCATGCCCCCCTCCAGGTGTTAGACCCCTTAAAACAACGTTTCTGTCACTTTTGGAAATAGTCCCTGTATGTAAAATTTGCCTGCCCATTGAAGTCTATGGCAGTTCACCCGGTTTGCGCGAACTCAAACATTTGCGGAAGTTTGCAAACCCAAAATCTGATGTCCGGGTCATGACTATTGTTGCCATATATTGTACTAGGGATATAATTTAAACAGTGTAATAGCTGGGACAAATGGGCAAATAAAATGTGTGGGTTTTAATCACAGTAGCATGTATTATTTTAAAACTATAATGGCTGAAAACTGAAAAAAAAATCCAATTTTTTTTCTTTTCTTTCTTTTAAAATGCACATATAATAATTCTTAGCAAAAAATACCACCCAAAGGAAGCCTAATTGGTGGCAAAAAAAACAAGATATAGATTATGTTGGTGTGATAAGTAGTGATAAAGTTATTGGTGAATGAATGGAGCGCTGAAAGGGTTAATGTGTGCCTAAAGCAAACATAATAAAAAATCTAAGAAAAGGGAATCCTCTGGATTCTGCAAAGGCCTCCCACAGCCCCCCTGGGCCCTGCTGTTGCCATGAGCAGACCTCCGGAGCATATGTGACAACAGCTTATTGGAAATATTACGTGGACGGGCTCCTCTTCATGCACAAGTGTTGCTGTATTGTGCCTGTGTGAGTATGGCTGCATCCCTGCGCTACTGGCAGGTGCAGCTGTACTTGTGGCCCGGGTGCAGCACAGCCACCCTTGTGCATGAAGAGGGGTGTGGTCGCAATTTACAAGGGGGTCCTGTGCATTTTATTTGCCTCAGGTGTACATTAACCGAACAGCAATGGCAGACTCTGGCCCCTTTTAGAATCAAAGCCTTATTTTCAATTTGCCGTCCATGATCACTGGGAATAACTTACAGGGATCACCTGGTAAGAAGCCAATAAAACTGGCTCCGTACCCGTAGGAGAAAGTTCGGCTGTCACATGACAGCCAAGGCTGCAGCAAGCAGGGATCGAAAGCCGTGCCGTAGAGTATACACCGCATCAGAGTTAGGGCTGGTGCACACCAAGCGTTTTTGACAGCGTTTTCAAAACCGCTGCCGCCTGTGAAAACGCTTGGCTAATGTATCTCAGTGGGATGGTGCACACCAGCGGTTTGAGGTTTTTAGCAAACCACAAACGTGGCTCCTGCAGCATTTTTGCGGTTTGCAGACGCGTTTCTGCCTCAATGTAAAGTATAGGAAAACCACTCTGAAAAACACTAGATCAGAGCAGTTTTCCAGGCGTTTTTGTTATAGTAGCTAAGTAACAGCTTTACTGTAACAATATATGAAACCTGCTGCACAAATACGCACAAATACGCTCCAAAAAAACACTAGGCATGTTTAGAAAATCTTTCTTAACATGCCTAGAATCACTCTGAAAATCTGCTTCAAAAACCTCTAGCTTTTGCAGATCTGCTAGAGGTTTTTGGTGTGCACTGGGCCAAAATCTGCTTCAAAAACCTCTAGCGTTTTGCGGATCTGCTAGGTTTTTGGTGTGCACTGGGCCTCAGAGAGCTGCAGATGCAGCAACTACCATGGACCTAAGACAGTTGAGGGCCTGCTCATGCCCAGTAGAATGAAGCTGCTCCTTCACAAGTGGTTTGTTCTACTAGATGCAGATGCACCTCATTTGCTCATGCCCAGTCCGGATGCATTCATACATGGCTGTACTCATTCCTTTATATCAACCGTTCTCAACTTTTTTAACCTGGAGAAACCTTGCAAATATTTTTGGGGGGATCTCAAGGGACCCCTGCATTTTTTTTTCTTTTGCAGGAAACATGGACTTTAAAAGTAGGTGTGGCTGTTTATTTCACTACCCTGTATTACAGTGCCCCTTATTATACTCCTTATTCTAGTCTAGTCTTTTATTAATGTGCTCTTTACTATTTTGACCCGATTTAGTACTTCTTTTTACAGCATCCCCTATTATAGAGTGCTCTACCATACTTCCCCACGACGGGGGAAAATGCCAAGGAACCCCTGCAGAGTCCTCAAGGAACTCTGGTTGAGAAGGCCTGCTTCAGATTGTAAGCTCTAAAGGGCAGGGCTCTCACCCATTTGTGTCCTGGAATTCATTATACATTGTATTCATCATGTTACTTTTGTCACTGTAATTGCCTGACTATGGTATACACAAATTGTGTATATTGGTGTATATCATCGTCTGCATTATGATGTACCCCATGTTTGTTTCTTACTTTGTACAGGGCCACGGAAAATGTTGGCACTATATCTATCAATAATACTCCAGGCCAGAGAAACCCTATTTGGAACAGTAGGCTGCAGGGGGATCCAGGAAACCTCTGGACCATCTGGAAGCTTCCCACTATGGAGGGATCTCATTTTTATTATTTTTCATAAATCACTTCAGGTACGCTTCAACATTCTTTTCAATGATGGCTTATTAAATGTGTAGCACCATTTTGCCCGCTGTTCCTCCTGGAAGCCTTCCTGCCTTTCTTGCGTGATGCACAAGGCCGGATTTATACTTTTTGCGCTTAGGCCAAGTATGTCAGGGCTCATCTTTCAAGTGCAGCAGCACTCCTCCCATTCCATGTACAGCCCCCTCTTCCATGTGTATCATCCATGCACTGTAGACCCCTTCTTTAACAAACAGCTTCCTTGGACATTAGGTTCCCTTTTTTATGTGTTGCTCCCCATTTTCAGCCTCCTCTTTCATATGCAGCAACCCCTCTTTCATGTTCAGGTGTCCTCTTGGAATGCAATCCGGCTAAGGCCCCATTCACACTTGCTTTTTGCCATGCAAACGGACCGGATACTGATCGGATCCTGATCGGATCAGGACCTGATCCGGTTCGTTTGCATCAGGCATGCATCAGGCTGCCATCCGGATCCGTGGGCAAAAAATAGGGAAATTTAAATAAAAAAATGTTGGGGTCAGCAGAAGGTGCACCTGGTGCACCTGTAGAATCAGGTTCCTCCGCTGTAGTCCTCACCTCCACCTCCGACATTTTGCCAAACAGCTCCAGCACGTCTGTCACTGCTGCTCCACTCCAGACATGCTTAGCCCATGTGTCCCCATCCGAAATGGCCGCTTGGATACGCATAGGAGTGGGGTAGAACGTCAGGTGTTTGTAGGCAGTGTGTTCTGTGCCTTCCGTTTCCCATTGGTTTCTGTTTTCCAGATGGTGCTGTCAGGCTCAGGTCCGGCTCCGGTCGGGGTGCGTGGGCCGGAGATCTGGACCCAAAAAATAGCGCATGATGGAAAAGTGTCCGGAGTCCGGATCCGGCTCCGTACTGTACGGAACGGACACGTGTGAACGTCCGCATAGCCTTTGCATTGCTATGTGGAACGTACGTTCCGTTTGTACAGTATACGGTTCGGATCCGGCCCGGCGAATCCGGACAGGGAACGCTAATGTGAACCGGGCCTAAGACCAGGGCCTTTGTGGCCATTCCAGAAATCCAGCCTTGGTGATGCACCTCTGTCCTCTCAATCTTCTGGGCTGCAGGCCCATAAGGACATTATGAAACGTAATCTTCACTTTTATCAATTTGGTTGTTATTCTTATGAAAATACTTTCTAGCAGTCAGCAGATTTGTTGTCAACACACACAGTATGTTTAATCTTCATCTCCTAATTTCATTTTTTTGTGAAGATAGAAAAATGTGATTCCCCATGGTCAAAACATTTTCAATATTACCAGCGATTAAGCTTATTTACGGTCATTAATTACACGACGAGGGATGGTGGGACAGGCGGGAGATGAGGGGTTTTGATTTACGGATGTAGCGAGATGAACATCTGTTTGTGATGTCTGAGAACTCCCAGCGGATTGGAGCGCACATTTTATTAATGCGGAGGGCAAGGGGTGTAGCAATTCACAGATGGGGGAGAGGCCTCTTCTCAGCCGGCATAGAAAAATTCACGCTCTTTGATGCGTGTGATATAGAAAGTGTGACAAACGTCTTTTTCCACCCAGACTTTAGTCACCATGTCTGAACATCAAAATGAGACAGTCACTAAACTTCTGTTCAGTTTAGCAACAAACCAAAAAAAAAAAAACACACATCAGCATAAATCCGGCATAGTAGGTAGGAAGGGTCAACTCAATTAAAAAAAACTTCTTCACAATTCCCCACAATACCCGATATACTCTTAAAATGGCTGGAAAGTGCACTGGTGTACCTCAAACGTTCTACATAGCAGAATTTATACTTACCTGGGGCTTTCCCCAGCCTCATGTGCTTCCTCACCAACCTACTGCGCAGCTCAATTAGTCTACAATTTGCCCTGGTGATTAAGACATGTCTTATTGGGTGCAAAACCGCTTGAGAGGCAGCCACTAGGGGTGAACCCAGTAGCAATATTAGGACATCTTTCCCAAGGACTCCAAATCTCAGCTCTTCATCTTTAGTAAGCCTGCACCTATTCAGTATCAACTCTGGTCTCTTTTTTTTCAGAGGCTGTGCCCTTAAAGGAAATGTGATATGTTCTACATAGCAGCATTTATACTTACCTGCGGCTTCCTCCATCCCCATGTGCTCCGTGGGCACCCTCACCATCCTGGGCCACTCCGTCTACAATCTTCCCCAGTGTCACGAAGATAAAACAGAGAAACCGAGAGCCCAATATAGTGTAGTATGTATTGGATCAGGGAGAATTGGTGTAGAGTAAGTATTATACTTACAAACATGGGTTACCGTTTAGGCAACCACTATATAGGCAGGTGGGGAGATTAGACCTGTCCCCACTCAGGAATAAGATGTCGCTCTCTGAAGAAGGAAAGGAGGGTTTGTCACCCTTCCAACCACCAAGGGTGGATATCTTGACAAGTAGATGTACAGAGGCGCCAAAAGGATAAAATATGCTAAAATGTTTAAAATATTCGGGTGGCGGCGGTGGACCGGCCACTCAGAAATAGACTCGATGCTGTCACTTAAGATAAAGACAATTTATTCACATACTCTGTTAGCTCGATTTCATTGGAGGCAGCTACAAGATGATTTAGCAGATCCCAGATATGCAACCCAGGTAAAATTCCCCCCTTCTAAGTGAATACCCTCTCTCCAGCTGGGAGACACAGACCACAAACACTTAAGTTGGTGGAACAGCATCTAAAATCTTTATTTACAGGTCAATCTTATATACCCACTAATGTTGGGGAAAAAACAGATTAGACTGGAGTGCCCATAGAAAGTACCGGTATTTGGGACAATAGCATAGACATAGTACAGTCAATAAAGACAATAGGATTTGTTATTATGTAAACACTGGCAGAGGTAGACTTTGTTACATGTGTTAATTTTCAATAGACCAGGTTCTTAACAACAATGCATGAATAGGTCTGAGTCTTCAGATATCTGTCACAGTGGCTTGTATGGTAATATACCAAGTGGGTATTCAAATACAGGTTTGTCTCCTGTATGGCACAATAATGTGTTCCTGGCCAGACAGAAGACAAAATGAAAATTTGATGTGCTGTATATCTTTTAATATCAGGGTGGTTCAAGCAGCACATGAATAAAACCTTTCATACTCCATGAACAGAACCGCAACGCGTTTCACGGGTATATTCCCGCTTCCTCAGGCAATAAACAGATAGGAGTACACTGTAAAGACAGAGACAGATAGCGTGTCCTTAGACCAATGTATATGTGTGTCACGGAAGAGCTGTGACAAAAGAGAACGCAATCGGTTTGCTGCACCGATTGTTGTTGCGTTGCCAGATCTGGATTGTATGTCTATGGACCAGGCAGTCAAGCCTGGGGGTCTCTGTTGCAATCATAGGTGTTAGAGTTCTTTTCATGAAAGCCTAGTGTGCTGTCTGATAAGGCCTATGTGATTAATTAACTTGATCAAAGGAGTCCCTTTCCTGCCAGTGACACCAGGTGTGGAAGCTTCCCCAGCAGCAAGAAAATGGCAAGTGTTACTGCCTTTTGAAGAGACAGGATAAACTCAGCATGAGACCAGAATGTCGGACTCCAGACTGTCAGAAGCAGAAAGTGAATGCTGTATATGATTTTTTTGCCTCTCTACGGAATATAGCATCTAGGATAATTATGAGAGTTGTATCATTGGGTTTGTAGTGTCTTGCTGAATCTTTTGATACCAGTCTTGAGGGGCAAGGGGTACTCTACAACCAAGTTATTAAACTTCTCAGTAACTGGACCCTCTACCCTAATCAAGTCTGATGTCATAGGAATTGTCATACTATGAAGAATATTAATCTGTTATCAGCGCAAATGTGGCATTTATCGGTTTTGAATTACAGCGTTTTATAAGTTTACACCTAAATCTCTCTCCGAGGTAATGAACTGTGATTGGTTTGTAATTCAGAGGGGGCAGGCATTGCCACACCCCAAACCAGCTTCATCAAAGGCACATTGCCAGCAGGCGGACCTCAGTCCTCCCGTGTACCATCACCGGATCAAGCAAGGACAACGTGGCTGGCGGCCATTTTCCTGAACTGAAACAAAGGACACTTTCCATGTGCTCAGATTTTCCCAGAAAGGACATATTTCCACGAACTTAAGTATTCTATTCCCTTTTTATTTCTTCATACTGCGCTATTATTTGTCTCTATAATGGTTGATTTTAACGATTTTCTGTATATATTATTTATACTGCATTTTTAATAAACGACGCTAACGTCATTTATTTGTTCAGCTACACCTATTATTCAGCAACAGAAAATTGAACCCTGGCTTCTGAAGAGTCGCTACGATTGTTGATAGCTCGATAAAATAGTGTGTTTAACCGTTTTCTATTTGCAGGTCTAGAGTCAGCCAGTCAGTGGGTTCCTCTGTCCCATGGTAACAGAGGTGGTGGCAGTTATACCCTGAAATAGTGTGCAACTTGTATTACCGTAACTCACAGGCTCCCTTATAGTCTGTCTGCTGCCAAAATCCCAGCGGTTTCTGCACACAGATTGAGACCACAGATTGCATGGTCTGTGTGCTGAAACCGATTGGGAGGCATTGTGCGGTCTGGCCACTAGGGGGCTTGTGACACCCAGCAATAGGGCCCAGTCACGTCAGTAGCACTCCAAATGCATGGGCTGGCAGTGCGTGCAGCCAGATCACTCTGCTGACGCTGGGTACGTTCTGCACCACACCAACTGCATATGCAGTGCAACTGAAGCTTATTACCAGGGTAAATTGTAGACAAATGGAGCTGCTTGGGAGGTTGGTGAGGGAGTACATGAGGCTGGAGGAAGCCCCAGGTAAGTATAAATGCTGCTATGTAGAACATCTGAGGTAAACTTTAACCAGTGCACTATCTAGCCATTTTAAAAGTATATTGGGTATCGTGGGGAATTGTGAAGAAAAGGGTTTTTTTTTTAAATCAATACTTCTGCATTAATTAATGAGTTGACCCTTCCTATTTCGGATTTACACTGATGTGTTTTTTTTGCTTACTTGTTCATTGTGTTGCTAAACTGAACAGAAGCTTAGTGACTCATTTTGATGTTCAGAAATCGTGACTAAAGCCTAATTGGAAAAACCGTTTGCGGACCTGATTGGGCTCAGCTATCTCCGCCGGAGGCCTTGCAGAAAGCCATAGGTGAGCCATGTAAATATTCTTGTTACTGCTTGTTCAGAGGAGCTAGCGCTGGATCAGGCTGGCTGAGGAGGACAGGAAAAGCCTCAATAGAATCCAGTGGCTTCCCCCTTTAGAAGTTAGTTAATTTTTTTCTTATTTGAAACTCACAGCCAGGGCCGGGCCGAGGCATAGGCTGGAGAGGCTCCAGCCTCAGGGCGCAGTGTAGGAGGGGGCGCAGAATTCATTCAGCTGTCATTCCTAATTCTGTTTGAAGCAGAAAGAAATAAGAAAAGGGGATACATAGCAGTAACTGCAAGCCATATAACTAGATATTAAGGTGTTGGGGAGGTTGTGGGCCCTGTGGCGCCTCTTAGTCTAATAGCAATCAGTGTGTGATGGCTGGGGTGGCAGGGATGGAGGGGCGCACTTTGGTGCTCAGCCTTGGGTGCTGGAGGACCTTGTCCCGGCTCTGCTCACAGCTGTACTTTCAAAAGGATACCTTAGTGCTAAAATATTTTTTAAAAATATGCCTACTCTGTGGGAAGTAGTGCAGAGGCTTACTGCACCTCCCATGCACCGGCGTCAGGGGCAAACGCAGGATTTTTAAGGGGGGGGGGGGGGGGGGGGGAATTCCTGAAAGGTCCAGAAGTACTTATGTCCCCGAGTGCTTCCGAATACAGGTGGCTCCATACTGCCCATGCACAAAAGTGCGCTGGTCGTATTACGGAGCTGCCTATCTTTGGAAGTACTCAAGGACACAAGTGTTTCTGAGGGCTTCTGGAAGCAGCAAATTTGAACAGGGGACAGCACTGGCACAACTCCCGGAGAGAGGAACGGGAGATGGACTTAATTTGGACAATTCAGTGGAATATGTCACATGTCACATAGCGCAAGCGATACCCATATGATGCAGGGATATATGCATCTGCGGAAGATGGTGGCGCTATATAAATACTAAATAATAATAATTTGCCTCACCAGGATTGCACTTTTATTTAGCTTTCCTGTATGACAGGAAGACACACCCAGCACTAGGGGAAGAGAGAAACCAAGGTGAATGAGGGAGGGCTGGTGCACACCAAGAGGGCTTCTGAGCGGTTTTCAAATCAACATTGATTTGAAAAGCGCTTGGCTAATGTTACCCTATGTGGGTGTTCCCACAGCAGCGTTGTGCTTTTTTCAAAATGTAGCATGTAGCATTTTTTTGAGTGATTCATTCAGCCCCGTTTCTATGGGCGTGCGATGCGTGCAATCGCCCGGGGCGCTGTATTGTTGCGGCCTGAGGGGGGCGCTGTGGCGGTGGGAGCCGGTATAATAGTAATAACTCACCATTGTTCAGCAGAATAGCCGATCTCGTCCCACGCCGCTTCAATGTACTTCCTTTCTCGGCATCTGTCTCAGTAACAGCGCCCCCTGTGTTGATGTTCCGCATGTCAACACAGGGGGAGCTGTTACTGAGACAGATGCCAGGAAAGGAAGTACATTGAAGCAGTGGGATGAGATCGGCTATTCGGCTGAAGAAAAAGGTGAGTTATTACTATTATGCCCGCTCCCACCACGCTGCCTGCCCACCTAATCTAAGCTATACTGCAGCACCTTCCTACCTACCTAACCTATACTGCAGCATCTACCCTCCTAATCTATACTGCAGCACCTACCTACCTACCTAACCTATACTGCAGCATCTACCTACCTAATCTATACTGCAGCACCTATCTACATAACCTATACTGCAGCACCTACCTACCTACCTAACCTATACTGCAGGATCTACCTACCTAATCTATACTGCAGCACCTATCTACATAACCTATACTGCAGAACCTACCTACCTACCTCATCTATACTGCAGCACCTACCTAATCTATACTGCAGCACCTACCTACCTAATCTATACTGCAGCACCTACCCACCTACCTAATCTATACTGCAGCACCTACCTACCTAACCTATACTGCAGCACCTACCTACCTACCTATACTGCAGCACCTACCTAACTACCTCATCTATACTGCAGCACCTACCTAATCTATACTGCAGCACCTACCTACCTAATCTATACTGCAGCACCTACCCACCTACCTAATCTATACTGCAGCACCTACCTACCTAACCTATACTGCAGCACCTACCTACCTACCTATACTGCAGCACCTACCTACCTACCTCATCTATACTGCAGCACCTACCTAATCTATACTGCAGCACCTACCTACCCTATACTGCAGCACCTTCCTACCTACCTAACCTATACTGCAGCATCTACCTACCTAACCTATACTGCAGCATCTACCTACCTAACTACCTCATCTATACTGCAGCACCTACCTAATCTATACTGCAGCACCTACCCACCTACCTAATCTATACTGCAGCACCTACCTACCTAACCTATACTGCAGCACCTACCTACCTACCTACCTATACTGCAGCACCTACCTAATCTATACTGCAGCACCTACCTACCTAATCTATACTGCAGCACCTACCTACCTAACCTATACTGCAGCACCTACCTAACTACCTCATCTATACTGCAGCACCTACCTAATCTATACTGCAGCACCTACCTACCTAATCTATACTGCAGCACCTACCCACCTACCTAATCTATACTGCAGCACCTACCTACCTAACCTATACTGCAGCACCTACCTACCTACCTATACTGCAGCACCTACCTACCTACCTATACTGCAGCACCTACCTACCTAATCTATACTGCAGCACCTACCCACCTACCTAATCTATACTGCAGCACCTACCTACCTAACCTATACTGCAGCACCTACCTACCTACCTATACTGCAGCACCTACCTACCTACCTAATCTATACTGCAGCACCTACCTACCTACCTAATCTATACTGCAGCACCTACCTACCTAATCTATACTGCAGCACCTACCTACCTAATCTATACTGCAGCACCTTCCTACCTACCTAACCTATACTGCAGCACCGTCCTACCTACCTAACCTATACTGCAGCATCTACCTACCTACCTAACCTATACTGCAGCATCTACCTACCTAACCTATACTGCAGCACCTACCTACCTACCTATACTGCAGCACCTACCTACCTACCTCATTTATACTGCAGCACCTACCTAATCTATACCGCAGCACCTACCTACCTAATCTATACTGCAGCACCTACCTACCTACCTACCTAACCTATACTACAGCACTTACCCACCTACCTAATCTATACTGCAGCACCTACCTAACCTATACTGCAGCACCTACCTACCTACCTATACTGCAACACCTACCTACCTACCTACCTCATCTATACTGCAGCACCTACCTAATCTATACTGCAGCACCTACCTACCTAATCTATACTGCAGCACCTACCTACCTACCTAATCTATACTGCAGCACCTACCTACCTACCTACCTACCTAACCTATACTACAGCACTTACCCACCTACCTAATCTATACTGCAGCACCTACCTAACCTATACTGCAGCACCTACCTACCTACATATACTGCAACACCTACCTACCTACCTACCTCATCTATACTGCAGCACCTACCTAATCTATACTGCAGCACCTACCTACCTAATCTATACTGCAGCACCTACCTACCTAATCTATACTGCAGCACCTACCTACCTAATCTATACTGCAGTACCTACCTACCTAATCTATACTGCAACACCTACCTACCAAATCTATACTGCAGCACCTACCTAACCTACACTGCAGTCACTTACCTACCTAACCTATACTGCAGCACCTACTTACCTAACCTATACTGCAGTCACTTACCTACCTAACCTATACAGCAGTTACTTACCTACCTAACCTATACTGCAATCACTTACCTACCTAACCTATACTGCAGTCACCTACCTATCTAAGCTATACTGCAGGCACCTACCTTTCTAACCTATACTGGCACCTACCTAAGCTATACTGCAGTCACCTTCCTAATAAGCTATACTGCAATCACTTACCTACCTAACCTATACAGCAGTCACTTACTTTCCTAACCTATACTGCAGTCACTTACCTACCTAACCTATACAGCAGGCACCTTCTTATCTAAGCTATACTGCAATCACTTACCTACCTAACCTATACTGCAGTCACCTACCTATCTAAGCTATACTGCAATTACTTACCTACCTTACCTATACCGCAGTCACTTACCTACCTAACCTATACTGCAGTCATTTACCTAACCTATACTGGCACCTACCTATCTAAGCTGTACTGCATTCACCTACCTATCTAACCTGTACAGCAGTCACTTACCTACCTAACCTATACTGCAGTCACCTACCTATCTAACCTATACTGGCACCTACCTATCTAACATATACAGCAGTCACTTACCTACCTAACCTATACTGCAGTCACCTACCGATCTAACCTATACTGCAGTCACTTACCTACCTAAACTATACTGCAGTCACCTACCTATATAACTTATACTGCAGTCACCTACATATCTAACCTATACTGCAGTCACTTACCTACCTAACCTATGCAGCAGACACCTACCTATCTAACCTATGCTGGGGGCATCTACCTATCTAACCTGTACAGCAGTCACTTACCTACCTAACCTATGCAGCAGACACCTACCTATCTAACCTATGCTGGGGGCATCTACCTATATAACCTGTACAGCAGTCACTTACCTACCTAACCTATGCAGCAGACACCTACCTATCTAACCTATGCTGGGGGCATCTACCTATCTAACCTATACTGCAGACACCTAGCTAATTAACACATACTGGTGGCACCTACGTAGCTAACCTATACTGTGGGCACCTATACCTGGCTCCATGGTGGGGGGGGGGGGGGCGATTTTTACACCCTCGCCCTGGGTGAAATTTAGCCTAGAAACTGCCCTGGATTCATTCAGAAATCGCTCTGAAAATCGCACTCACTAATTGCTAGCGATTGCTACTGTGATTTTGGCGTGCACTAGCCCAGAGAGAGGAGGAGTGGAGAGAAATTGAGAATAGCCTGAGATGGAGCATTATCTGTATTGCAGTCCCACATCACACAGAGGCTACTTGCCTGTAATAGGACTCCTGTCCCTGCCAGTCTCTCACACAAGTCAGAAAGCAGCCCTCCTGGAGTCTAGGGACTGTCAAAAAATGTTCACCTTGTTTAACAAGATGCAGTCATTATGACATAGGGGAGAGACAGATTTTTGCCCACGGACCCTCCAGGCAAGCTCATCATGCTGTGCATATATACCAGCTTGCCTGCCCTTTAATTGCAGTTTTATCAGCTAGCCTAGTATTTTGCATTGCCTTACAACAACAAACCTGAATACACCAGACACCGGACCAGCCCTAAATCACTGTATGAAAGGGGGCCTGGGGGGAGATTGCCCCCCAGGTGGAGTGGAGAGACTGAGATAGAGCAGATAGAGTGTCTGTATTGCAGTCCCACATCACACAGGCTACTTGCATGTACTGTGTCTCCTGTCCCTGCCAGTCAAATCCAAAAAAGCTTTATTGGCAGGACCAAATACATTTAGCATTGCCAAAGCAAAAACAAAACATTAACAACATGGTGGGGAGGATTGTGGGAATAGGGGAATGATATAGATATACCGTTCATAGGGGTGTGGAGAATGTAAGGGATGGTCAGCCTCTCACACAAGCTGCAGGCAGCCCTCCTGGAGTTTAGGGACTGTCAAAAACTTTTCAACCTGTGACATACCTTATGTAGCTGTCTACATGCAGTCTTTACAATAGGGAAAGAGTTTTTCCCACAGACCCTGCAGGCAAGCCTCTGTATATATTTACCATCTTGTCTGCTTCAGCGATTTCAGGGAATCTCAGGGGGGTGTTCCATACATCCAGAACCCCAGTCTGGATACGCCAGTGGGCATCAGCCTCCACTCTCCGGGAATGGGCCCAGTTCTTTACACCCTGGTCAGCACCCTGACTCAGACATACTATGCTGCGCATGTCTAGTATGTCCGCTTGGGCTCCTTGTGACTGCACTCTCCCACGTGATGAACGGGCACACTCCAGTCACAACACGAACCTGGCGCATGCACTCCACCCCAAGCAGACATTCTACACATTTTAAGCACTAAAGTATCCTTTAACCACTTCCGTACCAGCAGTCTCTGCCCCCTTAAAGGGAACCAGAAAGGAACGTTAAAAAAAAAAAATAAAAAAATAAATAGAAAAAGCTTTTATACATACCTGGGGCTTCTTCCAGCCCCATAAGCCTGGATCACTCCCACGCCGCCATCCTCCGCTTCCTGTATCGGCGGTACCAGGTCCCCCGTCACTTCCGGCGGACGCGGCCAATTGTCCGCATCACAGGGGCTCCCTCCATACACGTACGCATGCGGCTGCGCAGTAGGCAGCCTCACGCGTACGTATATGGAGGGAGCCCCGTGTGATGCGGACAATTGGCCAGCGTCTGCCGGCCGACTGGCGGCAATGACGGGACCCGGTACCGGCGGATCCAGGCAGCAGAGGACGGCGGCGTGGGAGCGATCCGTGCGTATGGGGCTGGAGGAAGCCCCAGGTATGTATAAAATCTTTCCCCCAACGTCTCCGGTTCCCCTTAAGGACCAGAGACTGCTGGTACGGTAAAACGCTGCCTCCCGACGACACGCCGCACATACCCGCTGCCCCATCACCGCAGACTCCTCTCTCTGCTTTCTCTATGATGGCAGAGTGCTGACAGGAGGTCAGGAGCTGTTTTTATTGGCTCCAGACGCTATCAATGGGAGCCAATGTGATTGGCTCTCTGTGATCAAATGGTCAGGAGCCAATAAAAGCAGCTCCTGACCTGCTTACAGAGCTCTGCCGTCTTATAGATGGCAGAGTGAGCATAAAAAACAGCAGAATTGCTGCAGATCGGCGAGATAGCGCGATTCATTACGACGTTGACTACGTCCAGTCAGAGCCACAGCACCACCTTCTGGACGTAGATTCGTACTGTGTCAGTCCGGAACCAGTTAAAGAGGATCTGTAACGTCAAAACGTCCCCTGGGGGGTACTCACCTCGGGTGGGGGAAGCCTCCGGATCCTAATGAGGCTTCCCATGCCGTCCTCCGTCCCTCAGGGGTCTCGCTGCAGCCCTCCGTGAAAGATGACGTCAATATTTACCTTCCCGGCTCCTGCGCAGGCACTCTGACGGCTGTCAGCTCCGAAGTAGGCGGAAATACCCGATCGCCGTCGGGTCTGCTCTACTGCGCAGGCGCAAGTTTCCGGCGCCTGCGCAGTAGAGCGGACCCGACTGAGATCGGGTATTTCCGTGTAGTTCGGAGCCGAAAGCAGCCACAGCGCCCCCGCTGGAGCCAGCAAAGGTAAATATTGAATTTACAGTCGGGTCTGTCGCCGGCTGTTCCGAGGGCTGCAGCGAGACCCCCGTGGGACAGAGGACGGCGTGGGAAGCCTCATTAGGATCCGGAGCCTTCCCCCACCCGAGGTGAGTACCCCCCAGGGGATGTTTTTGAGGTTACAGAGTCCCTTTAAGGACTGCTCTGTGCATAAATACTGTGTTGAACTTGAAAATTAAAAATGTTATGTTTC
The DNA here is from genome assembly GCF_040937935.1 of Hyperolius riggenbachi. Taxonomy (NCBI): domain Eukaryota; kingdom Metazoa; phylum Chordata; class Amphibia; order Anura; family Hyperoliidae; genus Hyperolius; species Hyperolius riggenbachi. The sequence goes on from NC_090654.1 coordinate 78,213,493, forward strand.
AGAATGACTGCACCAAGTAAGACAGAAGTTGTAAGGTTCATCAAAGCAGGTTTTATTTTTTATATTTTTACAACCATAAAAATAGATTATTTACATTTCATAAGGTCTCTTTATATACAGAAACATTTATAGATTATTCTGAAATTACACAAATCATTGTCTGCAGATCCAGCAGCTGGTACTGGAAGTGTTACCAGGGAAGTGTGCAATGTGCCATATTCTTCATAGCGCCATGATACTCTAACTCTGCTCATCGACATTCTTTTAGCACCGATCCGACTTTGGGTTGCTATCCCTACGCACACATCTTCTACAGCTCAACTTCATCCAAAATTCAACAAAATAAATTCTAATAGCAATCCGAATGATAAGTGACAATAAATAGGCTATGGAAGTAACAGGATTGAAATAAGAGCTATTCAAGGATAGTACTTGTAAATGCAATACAGCTTGCTAAATTTCCTTTCTGGATTTAGCTGGGGGAGGCTCGTCAGATGTATGCACAGAGCAGCAAGAATAATAGATGCTGGACTACATATGCCAGAAATCCTGCAAGTGTCTTCACGAGATGGTGGGACTTTTTAGTTCACAAGAAGGAGGTGCTGAGCAACTGAAAGACCTCGACTCATCCAAGGCAGCGTTCACACTGAAGCTGGGTACACACATGAAATTTGAATCTTTGGAATACAAAAGATCAATGGCCAATTTTACCGCCTCCATGTAGTATGAGAGGATAACTACAGTCTATTCTCAAGCTGAGTACAACCATCAGAAATCTTTGCTAACTGTGGAGTCTTATCTGTTGCATAGGTTTGTCAGGGAGCTTTAAAAGACGGATAGTTCAAAAGATGCTGTACACATTTAGTTCCTGCAAAATGCTTTCAGTCTATTTACTTCCTTTTTCAAATAGTTATGTGCACAGAAAAGTTAAGAAAGATCTGGGGATCTCATACACACTTTGCTTAACGGACAGTCATCTGCAGATCAGATCCACTGGGAGGAATTTTAAAGACAAAATATCTGTTGTGTCTTTGAGCTTTCATTTTTCAAAGATTTGTCTTTTGGGTACCCAGCTTTTGTATTCAAAACCTGTTGGCCCTCATACTACATGGCAGTGATAAAATTGGCCAGTCTTCTGCAGATAAAACTGGATGTGTGTATGGACCTTTATGAGAAGCGTGTGCAATTTTCTCACATGCAAATTCAGGACTTCAGGTAAGCTGCATTTTGCTGTAAAATCCTCGTCTGCATTGCTGTCCAGATCTCATACATGCCTTGAACTTCATGTAAGGGTAGGTTTCCACTAAAAGCATGCCAATTCACATTCCATTTTCCGGCAACATAATCGTATGGGAATTCATATGCATATGCGTCAGTTTTTGCATGTAAATTTGTATGCGTAATCCCCATTTATTTCGTCTTTTCACATATGTGAATGCAAAAAATGCCATGCATCTGAAATTTGAGCCCTGCTGTCCAGTTTTTTTTTTTCCTGCATGCAAAATCTGAATAGAGAGGAAATAGACCAATTGAAATACATTGCTATGCGAATCTGTGTGCAGAAAATATACATGAATTTGCATCTAGTGGAAACATGCCCTAAAACAAGCCGTTTTTGTCAACTGCTTGTCCTTTTAAACCAACAACAACCGATATTTGAAAACCAAACAACGCTTGCAGTTAGACAACTCAGATAAGGGTCAAATGACAAATGCGTGTTTGGTGTCTTATGTATGTGTTGCTTATGCTGGGTACACAGGGTGCGTTCCCGCACTCGATGCGCAGTTCGATTTCCGGGTGCTCGATCATTTCCGAGCACATTTCGATGATTGTTAGGTCGATTCACATGCAAGGTATGCCAAATCGACCTAAAGATCCATCGAAACGCGAATCGGACATGTCGAAAATAATCGAGTCGACGCGAATCAAGCGGCGCATTGAGTGCGGGAACGCACCGGGTGTATCCAGCATTACACACTGCTGCAAGAGTAAATCCTCCCTACCAGGAAAACAAGGGGGGTCTTTAGAGGAAACTTGACATATCTAGGCTGACATTTAATTTTAAAAAATACCAGTTTCCTGGCAGTCCTGCTGATCCTCTGCCTCAAATGCCTTTAGCCATGGACCCTGAACCAGCATGCAGATCAGAGGTCTATGACAAATCTGACAAGATTAGCTGAATGCTTCTTTCAGGTGTGTGATTTATACCCTTACTGACTAGAAAGAGCAGCAGGGCTGCCAGGCAACTGGTATTTTTTGAAAGATCATAAACATGGCAGCCTCCATATCCCTCTCACTTTAATCCTGTGTGGATAGGTACACATCTGCAAGCAGAGCTTCACAAAGGATTGAATATAAAAATTCAGCTTCAAAAAGGTAATACTGATGATTTATACGGATAATAAACATATCTGCTGTCAGAATTGCCTTGCTCGATTTAAAGAGAAACATCTGATTTGTATGAGCAAATTATTAAAAAAAATACATATTTGTGGTCAATCAAATGCCAAGAATCCTGGCTTACAAATTTCCATGCATATTTCATTGCAGACTTGTAGGTCACCAACCATAACCAGGAAACAATACAGCCAGAGCTCTGCAATGTGTGGTGTATTGTCAGATCCATTTCTCTGTCCCTATGGAGTGCTTCAACTCTCCTACCTCTCAGCAAATCATTCTCTACCCTTGCAGGGCTAAGCACCACCTCAACCATTCACAGCCTACCATCAGTTCAAAATGCTTTGGGGGAAGTTGGATCAACTAAAGAAAAAACACAGAATCGGTCATACTTTAAGGCCCCCTTCACACTGGGGATCGCAAAACGCTAGCAAAATCGCAATCGTCGTGACAGGGATTCTTTGAGTATTTTTTTACTGGACAATTGCATGATTTTTGAGCAATCGCAATTCATTTTTTACATTTTAATCGTGATCGCTCTAAAATTGAGAAAAAGCATGCACGTTTTCGTTTTCAGCAAATCGACGCTAATCGCTGCAGTGAGATCACTGCCATATACTTCTAATTACCCCAGCACTTTTCAAAACACTAGCTATTGCCGGCTATTCCAAAACCTGTGAAAAATGCCCGCAACTCGCCCCAGTGTGAGTGGGACTTAACTGCTGTCGTTGTGCAAGCTGCAGAAAATGTCACTTAGGCAAGACGGAGGACTGAACTGCACGCTTGCTGAGCAATTCAACATCCCATCTACTGCCCACAAGCCTCATTCAGGTGCAATTAAAATGCAGCCAAATAGCAGCATTTGCAACACCATGCGTGCCAGCTTGACATGGTGGCATTATCTGGCAGCAGAGAACTGCAACATATTGGGTCTGAGCAGGGCTTCGGCCGGACTGAGATGTGATTCCATGGGGTAGGGTTCTTATCCTGCGCCTGTACCAAGCGCCCGGCCAGTACAGGAGAGCAGCTATTGGCTGCCTGTCTAAAAGAGGCCTTTTCCCACTTATTGCTCTCACAGATATCCAAAAGAACAGGAGGCGAGGGAAAAACAGCAATAAAGGTGGCGTTTTGTTTTGGGTTTTTTTTTTTGCATGAAAGGGTTACCAAGTATTTAACCCCCTTGCCGGTCCAATTGTGACGGCAAGGGGGCAGCACAGCATTTTTTTTTTTTTTATTTTTTTTTTAAATCATGTAGCGAGCCCAGGGCTCACTACGATAGCCGCTGACAAGCGGCATCGCCCTACCTACTTCGATCGTCGCCAGCGATCTTTGTAAGCAGGAAATCCCGTTCAGAATGGGATTTCCTGCTGGACGTCATAGGGAATCCCGATCCACCCCTCAGCGCTGCCTGACACTGCTTGGCCAAGCTGCGCAAGGGGTCTGGAGGGGGGGGCGGCGCCGCGGGTAGCGGCGAATCAGCAGCAATCGGAATATGCACGCAGCTAGCAAAGTGCTAGCTGCGTGCAATAAAAAAAAAAAATTATGCAAATCGGCCCAGCGGGGCCTGAGAAATCCTCCTGCGCAGGTTACCCCGAGCTGAGCTTGGGATAACCGGCCAATGTGGTTGTGACCTATTGTAGAAATTGTACTCAAGTTCTGAACTTCTCAAGTGATCGCTCTGACTAAAACTGTAAAAAAAAGTTTGAATGGAGCTGGGCTAAAGCATTTCATTACTTATTTGCCACAGATACGGTGACAATTAAGGTTTCTCACACATGTACTAGGTATGTCAGCCGGCAGGGATGGGGACTTGATCCCTCAGGCAACAATGTGTGGTTGAGTCTGTACACAGAAGTGTCACTAGTCTCCAGGCTAGTGATGCGATTTGTTGCTATGCCAGAGGAAGAAGGCCCTACGTAGTGACACACGAGGAGCATCACAGAGTGATCGCGGTAAAGTGGGGGAGAACAATACTATCGCCAACTCAATCCATCAGGCAGATTGTTCGCCGATGGGCCAGTGGGTGTCATGGGGCAGCTGTACACACGCTAGATTTTCAGCAGAGCTGGTTGTTATTGGTCATCTCGGCAGGGTTTAATCTAGAGAGTGTGTACAAGGCACATGTAACTCTGGTACATTTTACCAAAGATATGCAAGTTTAAGAAGAGATAAGCAGTGGCAGCCTCTGTATAGTTTTCAATACAGGCCACATACAGAATATAGGTTTTAAGTGTTTATGTCTATCCTAGCCATTTTAAAAAAAAATAAAAATCAAAGCAAACACAAAGGGATTTCAGTCAGCAACATAGAGTAAAAACCAAACAAAGGGAAAATGACTAATCAAAGTACAAGAAAAAAATAAAATGGGACAGAAAACCATTGCACAGTATGCCATACTGATAGCAGGCTTTACCATCAGCATCCCAATGCTTCCAACAGATGCATCATTTCTGATTCCATCAGACACTGCATACACCAAACAAAATACCATCATAGTGGCCAGTTCAAAAATGTATAAACATAAAAAGCAGAATATTTTGCTTTAAACAGATTGCATACATTTAAAATTTTTATCTGAAGCAGCGCCCATTGCTTAAAAATAAAAAGTACAGCATAAAACTGCGCCGTGTAAACAAAAGACTAAGCACTGCTTTGGGGAAGAATATTTCTCAAACAAATGATAAAACATCATTCAATAATGAGGCGAGGAAGAGCTGTATGTGGTTACTGCAAGGTCCTATACATTGCAGATCTGTTCTCCTTACTACTTTTTGGATATATGCTGAGATTCACCACAATGACAGTGGAAGCCATTTTGTTTGTCAGTGCACAGAAGCATAATGGCCTTACTAGCAAAGTGCAATGTTACAAAGAGAACCAGTCAGGAAAACTGCTCTTTACAGCCCATTTCCAGCAAAACTTGGGTTGACTGACTGGGGTCTTTTCAGTCTACAAGAATTCTTTACGTTTTAGCTTCAAATAATATGGAAAGGTGTTAGAAATGTTGGGGCAATGGGAATGGGTAGAGCTCCCCACCTCCTGTTTGGAAAGCAAGTGACTAAGATCCTCACAGCGTAAAAATGTAGATACCACACTATCCAAAACTCCAATACTGTTGAAGAGAGATCTACTCTACTTCCGGTCATGGCAGAAATTTAGGAACATTCCCTCAAACGAAGGACGTACAGCAGTAACCTGAAAGAGGTTATTTTCAGTTCCCACACTATTCAATATTGAAACAAAAAGTTATGGCTGGAGTTACCCTTGAACTGCAGGTACCAAAAGATGCTTGAAAACGCTGAGCCGTGCCCTGTCCCTTCCTGCCATGCACAAGCCAATTAAAAAAAACAAACTCTAGTTAGCAGCTGAGGTGCTGCTTGAGGACACCAGCCAGAGGCAGGGGGCGTTTCTGGTCTCTTTAGGCCCTTCTGGGTCACCATGAGCTATATGGGTATTCTGTAATTCCTGTGTGCATGATTTATGAGCCTTAAAAATTGGAGTTCTCCCCAGGCAAAGAATGTGGAGTAAAAAAAAGCGCTCATAGACATCTTGTGGTACTAGCACCTAATATTACAAATAAGATCTTTGACAGGTTTTCTTTAAAGCTAATGGGAATTTAAAATATGAACCAGATGCTTACCCAAGGAGAGGGAAGGCTCTGTGTCCTATAGAGCTTGCCACTCCTCACTGTCCCCTTTTTGCAGCGCGGGCTCCCCAGTTTGAATCCCCCGCCAGAGGAGGCTTCGGAAGCCGAGTGCACCCAAAGACGGCTGGCTCTGTACTGTGCTTCTGTGAGTGAGCCTGCTTGCGCAGGCACTGCACGGGGCCGCCTGTCTTTGGGAGCACTTGTGCTCCCGAAGACTTCCAAAACCTCCATCAGCGGCAGAAAGCAGTATTTGACCAATTGGTCAAATACTGCTCCCGGCAGAACCAGCACTGGAACAAAGGATCCGTGAGAGGAGCGAGAAGGCTCTATAGGACCCAGAGCCTTCCATATCCTCAGGTAAGTATTTGGTTCATTATTTTTTTTATTTTTTTTTGTGGTTCCTATTCACTTTAAAGTGGCCACATGATACAATAAAAAAAGATTCGATTTAACTTTTCTGTACAGAAAAGATGAACTTTTTTTTTTGTTTGAGCGAGAAATGTAATTGAATGTCCACTTTTTTTGGCATGTCGATCAGGTGTAGCTGGGAAAAAAATCTGAATGTAGGATCGATTGCAAAATCTTTTCTGCGTTTTTCAGATTTTTTTTTCATAGTTGGAGAAAATTGGCAAACACACTCGTGATTGGTCAGGTGCTTCTAAAGATACAATCAATAAGGAGAGAATTGATCATAATTCTCAGAACTGGAAAAAAAAATAAAAAAAATTGTATGATGTGTCCCCACCTTTACTGATGGGCTTCTACTCAATACTCACAGCAACCACCTGAAAATGTAATGCAAGACGATATTTTGCTTGCTGTGGATCATTGCGCAGCTCAGTTCTTTGCACTAGGCTCAGTTCTGTTAGCCCGATAGTAATATGTAGAAGTGCGATGCTGCCCTTCATTGCACAAGAGGACTAAAAGCATGCAGATGACCTCAGTAACAATTGGGTAGCTCCTCCTGTCATATTGCTATGTAGGTATAATGTTGAGAAATAATATTGCCATTCATAAAGCTCATTTAACACCTCAGAATTACCAGCCTGTAGGTATGAGTTTGAAATCCAATGCAGAATGCAGACTTCCACAGAGCGGCCACTTTCAGACCCAGCAGCTACTGATCCTTTCACAGGCAGCTTACCCAGCAGCCACTGGAGCGGATTGACAGTTTCATATTTGTGGGTAGTTGCAAGTACAGTCACATTTTAAGCTCATATCCGCTGTACCAACCAGCACAGAATGCGGTTGATTAAAGAGACCCTGAGCAGAGGCAAACAAAACAAATTTGGACTTAACTGGGGCTTCCTCCAGCTCCACCCCCCTTCCCCCAAATAGCCAGTGAGGTCCTTCGGTGTCCTCTGGGTCCCGCTGGCGGCTTCGGAAAGTGCCCAACTTCAGCCAAGGTTGCGCATGCATGGCCCGTCCAGGCACCTGGAAAGTCATCACACCAGTCGCCATAAGGGTCCTACTCAAAAGACCGAACTGCATATGCTTTACGGAGCCACCAGCAGGACCATGGAGGGGACCCAGAAGGGAGCCCCAGGTCAGTCCAAATTTGCTCCTCTTCCCCTCTGCGCAGGGTCCCTTTAATAAAGAGAAAGACAATGAGGCGTAATAGTACATCAGCTGCCCAGAGCAACCAATCAGAATCTTTTTAGAAAACAGGTGAAACCACCTCCGGTTATTCTGGGCAAATGATCTGTTTTTTTTCCTTCCAGATTTCTTTGCACCTTTTTTGATACACCAGCCACACCTTACAGATTTCAGTGAACTTATAAAACTCAGCATCTATATAAAATGTATCTGCAAATTACCAGCTCTGAAAAGTAGCCTCTTTCCTTCTTGAGAAATTTCAGCATTAAAAATAGATTTAGTTTACAGGGTATAGGCAGGCACAAAACGATCCCATTACTGCTAATGGCACCCATTTCAGCTTGACATAAGATGCAGTATTCAGCCATTTGCAGATAAGTTGATTTGGGTGCCTTAAAGGACAACTGAAGCGAGAGGGATATGGAGGCTGCTATATTTATTTCCTTTTAAGCAATACCAGTTGCCTGGCAGCCCTGCTGATCCTCTGCTTATAATACGTTCCGACAGACTCTGAACAAGCATATGAAGATCAGGTGTTTCAGACGTTTGTCAGATCTGACAGATTAGGTGTACACTTGTTTCTGGTGTGATTCAGACACTACTGCAGCCAAATAGATCAGCAGGGCTGCCAGGCAACTGGTATTGTTTAACAGGAAATGAATATGGCAGCCTCCATATGCTTTCACTTCAGTTGTCCTTAAAGCAAAACTGTCACGATTTACAACATCTGTAAACTTTCAGTGCAGGTGCTTACAGATACCAGTGTTAAACCAAAAACTCTTTCCTGTAGGCCCAAGGAGCAAAAGGCAGTGATTACTAAGGGGTTAAAGTTAGTATTACTCAGAGAAGAGAGGAGACTGTTATGGTAAAGGTCAGGGCATGACGTTTAAGGAGTTATGTAAGGCAGTAAGGGGTCAAGTTAGTGTAAGGAGGGAATTTTTTTTTTGAATAGGTTAAAGAATACCTTGGCTCTCAAATTTTTTAAAAAGGGAACGGGGGGGTTAGTGGAGGCTTGTGAAGCATGCAGTCCTCATTCCCACTGTTCCCCCCGTTCTTCTCCATCCCCCTATATTATGTTGTATACGCAATCAGGGACGTGCTTGCACACTGCTCACCAACCATGGCCGACCCGGAATTAGCCATTACAACATAAAGGAAGGGGACAGAGAAGAACGGGTGAGCAGAGGCCACGAGGACTACGCTCTACAGATGCTTGCTCCCCCACCGTTTTGAAAATGTACGAGATGTGAGATATCCATTAAAAGTTGAATTGCGATGATATGTACCCAGAAGTCACCTGGTACTGGAGATGTCATGCAGTGAAACCTGAAATCTCAGCACACACTCAATAGAGGCTTTGACTTCTTGTTGCTGGTTTACAACTATGTCCTGTCTATTCCGGTTTATGTTCAGTTTGCACCAAAAACTGCAAAGCTCCTTGGGCTCGCAGCAAAAAAACCTGGCACAGAACAAGGGAACTTGCCAGCACCTTGTGCTTCTTGCATTTCAGTAGCCTTGCAGTTAACTTAAGTTGTAAGCCCTGACAGGTAAGCTTTAAAGTGTACCAGAGCTGACAAAATAATAAGAATCGATACTTACCCAGTGCTTCCTCCAGCCCCATAAGCACATGAGAGTCACTCGCTGTCATCTCGCAGTCTGCCGTTCAGCTGTCATCAGCTCAGTCGTGTGTCTTTTGCGCATACGTGGAATGTCCACGCATGCGCAGAAGACCACGTCCTGCGCATGGGCAGAAGACAACGACTGAGCCTGTTACCGAGCTGATCGCGGTTAAACAGCAGACCGCGGGAGGACGACGAGGGACTCACACGTGCTTATGGGGCTGGAGGAAGCCCCAGGTAAGTATTGATTCTTTTTATTTTGTCAGCTCTGGTTTACTTTTAGCTCTGGGATCAGGTAACAGCCAGGACCCTATACATGCACACTTCCAGCAGACTAATGAAGCAGGAGGCTAAAAAGGCAAGGACCGTCATCACTCCTCACCGATGATTGGATAACGCCAGCTTTTTGTATGCGACGATTGCCATGCAGACATCTCATTTCTTTGCTTAGATCTCCAGCAAAATGGAACCAAACTGGCCCCACACCCATAATCCTCTGGGTCACATACCCATAATCCTTCCTTCTCAAGGAGTTCAAGGGCATAGCAGCATTAGAGGCGAATCTTTTCTGTCCTTTCTCCACACAAGTTTCTAAGTAAAAAAAAAAAATCTACAGCAATTTGCTCTGTTCCAGGGTAATACCAGTTTCAAGAAACTCAGCATGGAGAGAGGATAGTCGAAAAAGATTTTGCACAGATGTGTGACAGAATCAGGCGACACACACTTAAGCATTGATGGCTTTCCAACGGTCACTGTCTATGCTGTTGATGCTCCCAACATGCGGCATGGAGGCCACATCATCCAGGTAGGCCGCAGTGTCAATCTGAGTGTTGGAGTAGTATCCTGTATCCACACCGTCTTTCCTTGCCACTGCATAGGGGTGAGGTAGGTGGACATCCGTGTCCTCCGGCTCGTCCACCTGAGACTTGTAGGAAAACAGGATCTTGGGTTCCGACCTGGGAAAGAAAGGAACAATGATCGGAAAGTTACCAGATGTTCATGACCAGGCGCTTTGCAGCTAACCACAGAGCTCCACTCACGGAGATGTGCTGGACAACAAAGAATTTTCTCTAATACAGTAAAAATATTTTCTATTTTACACCTGTCAAAATTTAAACATTCCACACAACAGCCACGGATATATGTGAACGCTGCATGTTTGGAACTGCAGATTACCTGCATGTGCTATGGAACCGCCTGAAAATACTGACATTCTGGACTTACATCCAACAAGAAATTCAACAGTTGTTAACCACTTCACAGCTCCAGTACAGTATATCTACTCCCCTGCAGACTTCATCTAACCGCCCAGGAGAGTAAATATACGTACTCCCGCTGCTGAAAGCGCGCCCGCTTATTTGTGCGCTCGTTCATGTTGCCATCTGCCCGCCAGGAGATCAATTAATGAGAAAGCAATTCCTAATCATTGATCTAAGTCCCCGTAGCAATTATCGGCGCCTTTTATGAGAAGCTGCACGATCATTCTAATAAATAAAAGTTTCCCATCTTCAGTACACTTCCTGTAAGCATACATATTTCGCTTACAGGACATGTAACAAAAAAAGGACTGAGGCCATCTTGTGGCCAAATAGTAAAACTACATCTAAAAGTACTTTTTTTAAATGCAAAGACCTGTTTTTACATTTTAAATTAACCCCTTACCTCCCACACTCCCCAATAGTTACCAACATTTATTTTTTTTGTAAAAAAAATACAATGAAATAAATTTACAATTATAAAAAATGCATTAATAGTTTTCTTAGGGACTGGACTTTTTTAATATGTATGTCAAGACGGTATAATACTGTTGCTTTATAAATTATGGGCTTTTTATTAATGATGGATGCAAAACTGAAAAAAAATGCATCTTTATTTCCTAATAAAATATTGGCACCAGACATTGTGATAGGGACATCATTTGAATGGTGTAATAACCTGTACAAATGGGCACATTAATTACGTGTGTTTTAATTACAGTAGCATGCATTATTTAAAAATTATAATGGCCGAACACTGAAAAATAAGGATTTTTTTCCAATTTTTTTCTTATTTTTCCATTAAAAAACATTTAGAATAAAAAAATTCTTGGCATAATGTACCACCCAAAGTAAGCCTAATTAGTGATAAAAAAACACACCTTTAACACATTTCATTCTGATAAGTAGAGATAAAGTTATTGGCAAATGAATGGAAGGAGCTGAAAGGTGAAAATTGCTTGGATGCTGAAGGGGTAAAACCCCTCAGTTGTGAAGTGGTTAAGGTAGCCATACATCTAGCAATTTTGTATCGAGCAACTAAGTGATTGGCTTTGTTGAACAATCAGATACAGTGTGGTTAATCGTCGATCTACTAGTGGCCCACACACTACAAACCATATCCTATGAGATTCCCCTTCAGTGAACAAATTACAAAATTTAAATCATGTGAACGGTAGCCAATTCCTGTACGGTCAACCGATACTTTCCATCCTGCTTGCTCAACAAAATTCAACCAGATCTCAGTCAATTATTGTCCATTGCGCATACTGGAACACTCTAATCAACATTTTTGAATCGGTTAGCCGATCAGGCCGCCGAATCGCTAGATGCATGGCAACCTTTACAACAGTTCAATCCAGATCCTCAAAATATATGTTTTTGGAGCAATGACTCGCCAGCGAGAAACAGAGATAACCTTTTAGGATGCTGACAGAGGTGAAATTGGGAAGATCCACAATTGTCAGACCTTTGAATAATATATCAATATAAGACTGGTTCTTATTAAAAAAGAAAAAAAAAAAAAAAAGTTCATCAGAATTGCAAATATTTGAATAAACTGTAGTCGAGATGGATGAAGCCCTACATGATTAATCTTAGCCAGAGTAATTGTTAATAATGTATCAGTCGCATTATATACTGAGTGTGTGTGTGTGTGTGTGTGAGTGTGAGTGTGAGTGTGAGTGTGAGTGTGTGTGTGTGTGTGTGTGTGTGTGTGTTAGTTAAGTGGGGAAGGAGTCTGGGTGGGGACAGAAAGGGGTTCTTCACCCCCCTAGTGACCAGGCTATTTTTTTTAAATGCAGCTCACTGCAGGGCCGTACAACTCCGCACACAGGTGATTCCAACCCCCTCCTCCCTTTCTGTCCACCGGCATAGCTTTCTGTTGGTGGGCTCTGATCACTGTCTGTTGGTGGGCTCTGATCACTGCTCCTGTGTTTTTTTTGTTGTTGTTTTTAATACATTTGTGCATTTTTTTTCTTTAAATTTATTTAATGTCCCACCCTTCCTCCTACCAGCAGCTAATTCCATCGATCGTCTCTCATAGACATGTGTCTTGGCTGTCCCCAGTACAGCGCTGCTATAGATCGAAGCGCTGTACAATGTAAATAGACGGCGGTTTCACCATCTAACAGCCTGGTGGAGCTCCGCTCTGTCATTCAAGCAGGAATGCGCTTGCGATCCCAGGTAAAACACGCCCCCAGGACTTCACGCCAATTGGTGTTGAACGGTCCTGGGGGAGTCGCCACGTTCATGCCAATTGGCATGGAGCGGTCGGCAAGAAGTTAAAAAACACACACACAAAGATAGAAAACACTGTACATCATTTACCAAAGTATCAGAGGAAGAAGTGTCTTGAGCAGTCTACACGTCCTCTCAGCAATCTATCACATATTCTCCCTGTGGTGTTCTGGATTTCCCCTGGCCACTCTACTTCCTCTCACATTCTAAAAAAACACCCTGGGGAGTTAATTGTCTTTTTTTTTTTCTAAATAAATTAGCCATAAGCTTGAGGGACTGACTGTGGTAGGGATTGTGAGCTCCTCAGAGGGAGGCACGGCTACAGATGGTAATTATCTGCAGAACAGCACCTGGTTGCTTTTCTCACAACAGCTTAAGGGCCAGTGCACACAAAAAAAACCGCTAGCATAATCGCAAACAACGCTTTTTGAAGTGATTTTTCTAGGCGATTCTAAAGGCAGGGGCCTAGCGATTTCTGGAGTGTTTTGGTGTAGCGTTTTTATGTTTTTGTTACAGTAGAGCTGTAACTGAACAGCTTCTGTAACAAAACCGCTTGGAAAAATTGCTCTGATCTAGTGCTTTTCCACTTTCCTATACTTAACATTGAGGCTGAATCGCCTCAGAAATCAGCTGAAATGCCGCAGGACCCGCGTTTGTATTTGGGGAAAAAAAACAAAACAACATCGCTGTGGTGTGATCCATCCCATTCAAATACATTAGCCAAGCACCAGCCTTTAGTATCGCTGCAAAGTGCTTTTCTCACAACAGCTGATTTTAGTGTAGCTGTAAGTGCAGAACAGTTTTCTTTTTATTAGTAGTATTACATATGTTTAAAGCACTGACCACTTCCACAAAACTTTCTAGAGTCATGCAGATGTGCCCTTTGTCACAATCTAATCTTTACCATAGCCTATGTCTAATGACCATTTCAAACTTTAAAGAGTAACTGTTAGGCATTAAATACAAAATTAATTTTCTAGTGCAGGCTGTTACAATAGTCAAGAGGATGCTAACCAGGCAAATCAAGACTTTAAAATCAATCTTACTGTGCTCCTTCTCTCCCCATGCCCCCAGGCTCTAAGATGGTACGCAGACTAACGCAGACGCAAAAGAGAAGTGACATGCTATGCTGTATCAGCCCGATTGGCTGAAGGCTCTGTCACTTACCTCTCCGCGTTGTGATTAGCCGCCTGCTCTCCCCTTCACTCTCTATGTTTCAGCCGTGTTAGTGCGCAGGGAGAGGGGCCAGAGGCTGTCTCCTGTCACTGTCCTCGGCCCCCCCTCCTCCAGAGGCATGTGGGCTCCCTCTCTGCTGCATCTGCCACCCGCCACCGCAGAATTCTCCCTCTTCCCCATGCTGAATTTTGGGGAAGGATAAAGGCGCTGCACACAGACTCCCTGAATAATGGTTCCAGGCACTGCAGTTCCCTTCTACACTCTGCGCTGCCTCCGGTGGTAGTGCAGAGAACAGATGGGAATGCCAGCACTTGAATACATTATTAGGCGAGTCTGTGCCTGCTGCCTTTATCCCTTAATCAGTGCGGGGCGGAAAGGGATGCGGAGGGGGGAGGGGGGGATCCTTTAACCTGGAGGGCACAAGATGGCCCCTGCCAGGAAAATAATATAAATTGAAAATTAAAAGAAACCAAAATGTGGACAGTGCATTACATCTGATATGCAAGTAGAGTAAGCATTTATCTACTTACATATGTATTTTTTTTTGGGGGGGGGGGGGGGCATATGATGGCTAACAGCTGTTCTTTGAATTGGCCATAGATGTCGACTTGGCAGCTGATCAACCATCCAATTAGATCACTATCAAATAAAGATTGGTGCCACCAAGAGCATGCCCCATCAACGAACATGACCAACTTTGATCTGAAATTGGACACATTTATCTATAGGACATGCTGGGAAACCTCAGCCCGCGATCTTCGCACAGCGTGTGATAATTGCGAATAACTAACACAATTGAGACCCCCCAGCACACATGCACCTCACATGTAACACGCTGGCAACCACAAGGGGCGCCAATGAGAATGTACAGTGCAGACACAGCAACGGACACTCGGGGGACAGTGGAGAAGGTATAAGTGTCGGGGCACCAAGGGGGTACATCTAGGATTTGGGGGCAGGGACAGCGTCACTAAGCCCGATTCACAAAAGATTTAATGCTGAAGTCGATCGAGAATCGGCTTGCAGATTATAGCAGCGGACAGATCAGATTTGATCAGAGAAAAATCAGTCTCTCGGTCGATCTGCTGCCAAAACTGCTTAATGCATGGACACCTTCAGATCAATTGTTGGGGGAACTCATTACATTGTTTTCATAATGGGATAGAAGACTCACATGAACACAGGGAGAACATACAAACCTCCATGCAGATTGGTGAAATTATTAGCCACAGAGCTGCATGTAAGCAAAGCCAGAAAACTCCAGTGTCTAAGCATTCAATTAAAAGCAAAAATAGAATGTATCTAAGGTAAGAAAACCGGTCTAAATACAGTTTTAAACTGTTCAAAGCGGACATTGAGTAAACTCCGAAAAATTTCGTGTGTTAGTGACCTGAATCTTCTCCAGTCCCATTCTTGTCCTCACTGAGCATTTTCTTAGTTTACAATTCTAACCTTTATTAACACGTTAAATACATTCTGTATATGCATCCTGAGGATGTATCATGCTAGGGCAGGGGTAGAGAACTTATGGCCCAGGAGCCAGATGTGGCTCTTTTGGCTACATCTGGCTCACAGACAAAACAGTAGGAGTTGATTCACTGAGCTACACTGCCAGCTTAGTGTGGCAGCGCAAGTAACATTTTCAAAGTAGTGCACGCTACTGCTGTAGCATGCACTACTAACTTACTCACACTACCCCAAAATGAACAGCTGCGCCAATTGTCCTAATCTGGACCCAGTCAGGTCCAGTGACTTTGTAGAACGAGATTCCCGCACTTTCATTGGCCCAATAACCTGCCTGTCACTTGACAGGCAGCCTATTGGGCCAAAGTGCGGGGATTTCATCCTACAAATTGAATCAAACCCCAAGTCAGCTAGCTAATTGTACAAGCTGTTAGTCTGTATTTCTGTCTGGCTCTCGGAAAAATTGCTGATGTTCCAGAAAACCCAAGAGAAGCTGAAGACGTGTCTGACACTTCCACTGCCCAGCGGATCAACTGTATACACATCACCATGGCAACAGGGACATGAGCCCTACTGTCCCAGTTTGAAACATATTGTATGGCTCTCACGGAATTACATTTTAAAATATGTGGCGTTTATGGCTCTCTCAGCCAAAAAGGTTCCTGACACCTGTGCTAGGGCAATAACAAGAAGTTAGAACTATTCAGGCAAGAGAACGCTCAGAGATAGACATAGAAGTGCACTGCAAAACATTCACTCATGCTTGCAACTTCAGTTGTCTGAAACAATCATTTAAGATAGTGTTGGCAGCTTTTTCCAGGTGTGTACAGGTGTCCCGACAACCTGCTAAAAACCCATTAGCGATTGGACACACTGGAAAATCGCGTAAATCACAAGTGTTTCCCACCCAAGGCACTGGCACCCGCACATCCCTCTTCAGAGACTCAAACAGCATGTTTGTATGGCTATCAACCCAAAGCTGCCACCCAACTCGATGTGTGCAGAACGCTCAAGAGAGAGAAAGAGGTTTAAAATGCGTACAGGTTTTTAAGGACACCTGAACTGAGAGAGATATGGTGGCTGCCATTAGTTTTTACCAGTCGGCACAGTTTAAAGGGAACCTTAACTGAAAGGACATGGATTTTTCCTTTTAAAATAATACCAGTTGCCTGACTCTCCTGCTGATCCCGTCTCTCTAAGGGCTCTTTCACACCAGAGCCCTTTTTCAGCATTTTAACACAGTCTACAATATACTTGCCTTAACCAAGGAAAGTCCATAGACTTTCATTTTACCTGTCACACCCGACGCTGCGATGTATTGCGGTACGACGCACCCGGGAGCTGTTTCTCGTCGGGAATCGGCGGTTTCCCGTCGGGTTAATTAATACTACCGCCGCTACTCAGCGTCGCACCGCAGATTGCCGATGACAGCCGCAGGCTAGTCAATGCGTGCAGGAGAACGGCTCCTGCACGCGTTGTTAGATGTAAAAGGAGCCTAATACTATTAGCCACAGCCTCTCCACAAGCATGCAAATCGGGTGTTCTGACTCAAGTCACACTGTATTCGCTGCATGCTTGTTTCAGGTGTGTGATTCAGCCACTACTGCAGCCAAAGAGTTCAGCAGGACTACCAGGCAACTGGTTTTGAAACATCCATATCCCTCTCAGTTAAAGGGACCCTGAGCAGTAAAAAGAAATTGAATCGGTACTTACCTGGGGCTTTCCCCGGGCCCACCGTAGGCAGGGAGGTCCCCGGCGTCCGCCTGGCTGCTTTCCCGCTCCCTCCGCCACATACAGTACCGGCAACGCCCAAGCCGGTTGTCGGGCTGCAACTTCCGTATCTCGGTCGCTTCACGTCATCACGCCGGCCAGCGTGACAGTACTGCGCAAGCGCGGTTTCACCGCGCCTGCACAGTACTGTCACGCCGGCTGCCGTGATGACGCGAAGTGACCGAGATGCGGCAGCCCGACGCCCAGGTGTCGCCTGTGCTGTATGCGGCGGAGAGACCAGGAGAGGAGCCAGGAGGACGCCAGGGACCTCCCAACCTACGGTGGGCTGGGGAAAGCCCCAGGTAAGTAGCGATTCCATTTATTTTTACTGCTCAGGGTCCCTTTAAGGTTCCCTTTAATAGTGCATTATCTTCTATTTCTATCAATTTGATCAAATTACAGACCCCACTAGAGGACAGCATTGTGCTTAACCACTTGAGGACCACAGTCTTTTCGCCCCTTAAGGACCAGAGCCTTTTTCTCCATTGAGACCACTGCAGCTTTCACGGTTTATTGCTCGGTCATACAACCTACCACCTAAAGGAATTTTACCTCCTTTTCTTGTCACTAATACAGCTTTCTTTTGCTGCTATTTGATTGCTGCTGCGAGTTTTAGTTTTTATTATATTCATCAAAAAAGACATGAATTTTGGCAAAAAAATGACTTTAAATTGCTGTGCTGACATTTTTCAAATAAAGTAAAATTTCCTATACATTTGAGCGCGAAAGTTATTCTGCTACATGTCTTTGATAAAAAAAAAAAAACATTCAGTGTATATTTATTGGATTGGGTAAAAGTTATAGCGTTTACAAACTATGGTGCCAAAAGTGAATTTTCCCATTTTCAAGCATCTGACTTTTCTGCGCACCTGTCAGGTTTCATGAGGGGCTAAAATTCCAGGATAGTACAAATACCCCCCAAATGACCCCATTATGGAAAGAAGACATCCCTAAGTATTCACTGAGAGGCATGGTGAGTTCATAGAAGATTTTATTTTTTGTCACAAGTTAGCGGAAAATGACACTTTCTGACAAAAAAAAAGAAAAGAAAAAGGTTTCCATTTCTTCTAACTTGCGACAAAAAAAAAAAATGAAATCTGCCACGGACTCACTATGCTCCTCTCTGAATACCTTGAAGTGTCTACTTTCCAAAATGGGGTCATTTGTGGGGTGTGTTCACTGTCCTGGCATTTTGGGGGGTGCCTAATTGTAAGCACCCCTGTAAAGCCTAAAGATGCTCATTGGACTTTTGGCCCCTTAGCGCAGTTAGGCTGCAAAAAAGTGCCACACGTGGTATTGCCGTACTCAGGAAAAGTAGTATAATGTGTTTTGGGGTGTATTTTTACACATACCCATGCTGGGTGGGAGAAATATCTCCGTAAATGACAATTGTTTTATTTTTTTTACACACAATTGTCTATTTATAGAGATATTTCTCCCACTCAGCATGGGTATGTGGAAAAATACACCCCAAAACACATACTACTTCTCCTGAGTACGGCGATACCACATGTGTGGCACTTTTTTGCACCCTAACTGCGCTAAGGGGCCCAAAGTTCAATGAGTACCTTTAGGATTTCACAGGTCATTTTGAGAAATTTCGTTTCAAGACTACTCCTCACGGTTTAGGGCCCCTAAAATGCCAGGGCAGTATAGGAACCCCACAAATGACCCCATTTTAGAAAGAATACACCCCAAGGTATTCCGTTAGGAGGATGGTGAGTTCATAGAAGATTTTTTTTTTTTGTCACAAGTTAGCGGAAATTGATTTTAATTGTTTTTTTTCACAAAGTGTCATTTTCCGCTAACTTGTGACAAAAAATAAAATCTTCTATGAACTCACCATACTCCTAACGGAATACCTTGGGGTGTCTTCTTTCTAAAATGGGGTCATTTGTGGGGTTCCTATACTGCCCTGGCATTTTAGGGGCCCTAAACCGTGAGGAGTAGTCTTGAAACCAAATGTCGCAAAATGACCTGTGAAATCCTAAAGGTACTCATTGGACTTTGGGCCTCTTAGCGCACTTAGGGTGCAAAAAAGTGCCACACGTGGTACCGCCGTACTCAGGAGAAGTAGTATAATGTGTTTTGGGGTGTATTTTTACACATACCCATGCTGGGTGGGAGAAATATCTCTGTAAATGACACATTTTTGATTTTTTTTACACACAATTGTCCATTTACAGAGAGATTTCTCCCACCCAGCATGGGTATGTGTAAAAATACACCACAAAACACATTATACTACTTCTCCTGAGTATGGCGATACCACATGTGTGACACTTTTTTGCAGCCTAGGTGCGCTAAGGGGCCCAACGTCCTATTCACAGGTCATTTTGAGGCATTTGTTTTCTAGACTACTCCTCGCGGTTTAGGGCCCCTAAAATGCCAGGGCAGTATAGGAACCCCACAAGTGACCCCATTTTAGAAAGAAGACACCCCACGGTATTCCGTTAGGGGTATGGTGAGTTCATAGAAGATTTTATTTTTTGTCACGAGTTAGTGAAAAATGACACTTTGTGAAAAAAACAATAAAAATCCAATTTCCGCTAACTTTTGACAAAAAATAAAATCTTCTATGAACTCATCATACACCTAACAGAATACCTTGGGGTGTCTTCTTTCTAAAATGGGGTCACTTGTGGGGTTCCTATACTGCCCTGGCATTTTACGGGCCCAAAACTGTGAGTAGTCTGGAAACCAAATTTCTCAAAATGACTGTTCAGGGGTATAAGCATCTGCAAATTTTGATGACAGGTGGTCTATGAGGGGGCACATTTTGTGGAACCGGTCATAAGCAGGGTGGCCTCTTAGATGACAGGTTGTATTGGGCCTGATCTGATGGATAGGAGTGCTAGGGGGGTGACAGGAGGTGATTGATGGGTGTCTCAGGGGGCGGTTAGAGGGGAAAATAGATGCAATCAATGCACTGGGGAGGTGATCGGAAGGGGGTCTGAGGGGGATCTGAGGGTTTGGCCGAGTGATCAGGAGCCCACACAGGGCAAATTAGGGCCTGATCTGATGGGTAGGTGTGCTAGGGGGTGACAGGAGGTGATTGATGGGTATCTCAAGGTGTGATTAGAGGGGGGAAATAGATGCAAGCAATGCACTAGCGAGGTGATCAGGGCTGGGGTCTGAGGACGTCCTGAGGTGTGGGCGGGTGATTGGGTGCCCGCAAGGGGCAGATTAGGGTCTAATCTGATGGGTAACAGTGACAGGTGGTGATAGGGGGTGATTGATGGGTAATTAGTGGGTGTTTAGAGGAGAGAAGAGATGTAAACACTGCGCTTGGGAGGTGATCTGATGTCGGATCTGCGGGCGATCTATTGGTGTGGGTGGGTGATCAGATTGCCCGCAAGGGGCAGGTTAGGGGCTGATTGATGGGTAGCAGTGACAGGGGGTGATTGACGGGTGATTGACAGGTGAGCAGGGGGGATAGATGCATACAGTACACGGGGGGGGGGGGGGTCTGGGGAGAATCTGAGGGGTGGGGGGGTGATCAGGAGGGGGCAGTGGGCAGGGGGGGGGGGATAAAAAAAAAATAGCGTTGACAGATAGTGACAGGGAGTGATTGATGGGTGATTAGGGGGGTGACTGGGTGCAAACAGTGGTCTGGGGGGTGGGCAGGGGGGGGGTCTGAGGGGTGCTGTGGGCGATCAGGGGGCAGGGGGGGGGAAATCAGTGTGCTTGGGTGCAGACTAGGGTGGCTGCAGCCTGCCCTGGTGGTCCCTCGGACACTGGGACCACCAGGGCAGGAGGCAGCCAGTATAATAGGCTTTGTATACATTACAAAGCCTATTATACATACGTGCAGCGGCGATCCGGGTGCTAGTAACCCGCCGGCGCTTCCGAACGGCCGGCGGGTTACTACGAGCGGTGGGCGGAGCGAGTCCCCGGCGGCTGATCGCGTCACGAATGACGCGATCGCCGCATAGCCACTCCCGCAGCCGCCCCCGCCGATGGGCGTATTGCGGTCGTTTGGGCCCGAACTTTGCCGCCGCCCATCGGCTGGGGGCGGTCCTCAAGTGGTTAAAGAAAACCTGTACTGAAAATAAAAGTCAAAATAAGCATACACAAGTCATACTTACCTTCCATGTAGTCTACTCCTCAGTGTCTTTCTCCTGTCCTGCGTCCTATTTGTTCACTATGATCAAGGGAATTTTCCGTCCTCCATTTTGAAAATAGCCATTACCCATAACAGCTTTCTGGTCAGCACACAGTTAAACTGTAACATCGCCCACTTGAGCCATAGGGAAACATGGACATTACCTGGTACATCCGTTTTCCTCTCAGCTATAACTGACAGCAACTGATATTTTACTGACAGCAACTGATATATTTCAGATCTGACAAAATATTGTCAGAACTGGATGGGATTATTGTCAGAAGAAAATGGTGAGCTTCTGAGAGGAACTGATGGCAAGGTAACTATGGAATGCTCATTTGAAGTTACCTCATGTGTTTATTTTAAATATTTTTACTCAGTACAGGTTCTCAGAGGGCATTGCCTCTGATTACTTACCCAAAAAAACCTTTCAGGAATGCTGCATACATGAGTGGAGCGAAGAGACTGAAGTAAAGAAAGGTAGTGACATCCACCAGGCTATCAAAGAAACACAAAAACAGCAGTTAGGAAAAAAAGACTATGGCAAACAAAGGCTAAATCAAAGACTAGCTAAATAGTGGTTATTCTGAAAGAAAGAAATGTATGTATTCATATATAAACCAAGCTCCCCTTTTTACCTGGGAAAAGGAAAAAAACTCTCTGCTACTTCTGTTGCCTAAACCCTCCAGCTCTGCTCTGGATCCTGTTCGCCATTGTCAATATGACTGGGATAGCAAGAGCCTTAAGGTGCCCACACATCTAGCAATGTATGTGCAGATCTCTCTCTGATTGAATCGAATTAGAGGGAGATCTGTCTGAGACACCGCAGGACAATTTCCGATCACTTTCAGCAAGAAATCCCTCGGGAATAGGCGTTGTGACATCGCCTCCACACTGCTGCCCCCCATGCACTCAAATCTCACCGGGTCCAGCTGCCACCACTGTCCGGCTGCACTGGGTCCCGTCCGCTGCTTCGACATGAGCTCCGCTATCACTTCAGTGCGTTTGGCATGTATTGCAGTGTGTGGTTTGTGTGGTGTGTGCGCGTGTGGTGGTGTGTGCGTGCGTGTGGTGGTGTGTGTGTGTGCGTGTGGTGGTGTGTGTGTGTGCGTGTGGTGGTGTGTGTGTGTGCGTGTGGTGGTGTGTGTGTGTGTGCGTGTGGTGGTGTGTGTGTGTGTGCGTGTGGTGGTGTGTGTGTGTGTGCGTGTGGTGGTGTGTGTGTGTGCGCGTGTGGTGGTGTGTGTGTGTGTGCGTGTGGTGGTGTGTGTGTGCGTGCGTGTGGTGGTGTGTGTGTGCGTGCGTGTGGTGGTGTGTGTGTGCGTGTGGTGGTGTGTGGCGATGTGTGTGGTGGTGTGTGTTGGTGTGTGGCGATGTGTGTGGTGGTGTGTTGGTGTGTGGTGGTGTGTGGCGCTGTGTGTGTGTGTTGGTGTGTGGCGCTGTGTGTGTGTTGGTGTGTGGCGCTGTGTGTGTGTGTGTTGGTGTGTGTGGTGGTGGTGAGTGTGTGTGGTGGTGGTGGTGAGTGTGTGTGTGGTGGTGAGTGTGTGTGGTGGTGGTGGTGAGTGTGTGTGTGGTGGTGAGTGTGTGTGTGTGTGGTGAGTGTGTGGTGAGTGTGTGGTGAGTGTGTGTGTGGTGAGTGTGTGTGTGTGTGTGTGTGTGGTGGTGAGTGGTGTGTGTGTGTGTGGTGGTGAGTGTGTGGTGATGAGTGTGTGTGGTGGTGAGTGGTGTGTGTGTGGTGGTGAGTGGTGAGTGTGTGGTGGTGGTGAGTGGTGTGTGTGGTGGTGGTGAGTGGTGTGTGTGGTGGTGGTGAGTGGTGTGTGTGGTGGTGGTGAGTGGTGTGTGTGGTGGTGGTGAGTGGTGTGTGTGGTGGTGGTGAGTGGTGTGTGTGGGGGTGTGTGTGTGTGTGTGTGTGTGTGTGTGTGTGTGTGTGTGTGTGTGTGTGTGTGTGTGTGTGTGTGTGTGTGTGTGTGTGTGTGTGTGGTTGTGTGTGTGTTGGTGACGTCAGAGCGACCTCCAGGTCGCTCTGTACTGCGCGAGCGGCGCTGTCAATCACCGCCACGTGGGCCGGAGCGCAGTCCGCTCCGGCCCACGTGGCGGTGATTGGCTCGCGCAGGCGCAGTACAGAGCGACCTGGAGGTCGCTCTGACGTCATCGCCGGGGACCGGGTCGGAGCTCCGGCGAATGGCTGTGGGCAGAGGTGCGGCGAGGGAGGTCCTGGGAGCTTGGGGCTGGAGAAAGCCCCCAGTAAGTAGCGTTTATTTTCTTTATATGGTATAGCCCGGATAACTCCTTTAAATTAAGGACATCCCTTGATCAAAAGAATCTAAAAATCACAGACTGCATTCTCTTATTTGGCCTCTTGATGGCAATCTTGCTTGATTTTTTTTTTTTTTTTTTTTTTTTTAAAGAGAATCTGTAGCCTAATTTAAAACATTACACAGATACATACCCAAGGAGAGGGAAGGCTCTGGGTCCTATAGAGCCTTCCTGTTCTCCTCACGGTGTCCTCGTTCCCCCGCAGGCTTCTTGGCTTAAACCTCCAGCCGCGGGAGACTTTGGCACTCTTCTTAAAGGGAAGGTCCAAGCAAAAAAAAAAAATGAGTTTAACTTACCTGGGGCTTCTACCAGCCCCATGTAGCCATCCTGTGCCCTCGTAGTCACTCACTGCTGCTCCAGTCCCCCGCTGGCAGCTTTCTGACCTCGGAGGTCAGGGCCGCATTGCGTACATTTTTACGCATTCCCGCTAGTGCAGGAACATTAACACATACATTTTTACGCGTTAGTGGTGCAACGCATACATTTTTGTTCCTGCACTAGCTGGAATGCGTAAAAATGTATGCAATGCGGCCCTGACCTCCGAGGTCAGAAAGCTGCCAGCGGGGGACTGGAGCAGCAGTGAGTGACTACGAGGGCACAGGATGGCTACATGGGGCTGGTAGAAGCCCCAGGTAAGTGAAACTCATTTTTTTTTTTTTTGCTTGGACCTTCCCTTTAAGGACTCGGACTTCAGACCCATGCCTAGAACCAGAGCGATTTTAGGCATGTGCTTAGCGATTTTCTAATCATGCCTAGCAATGTTTGGAGCGTTTTGTGTAGCATTTTTTTTTTGTTAGGGCTTGTTCTCACTACAAAGTAGCAAAACGGTAGCACTTAGCGCTACAGTTTTGCACAGATAATTTTACAGTGATTAGTGGGGTAAAATTACTGTACACTCCCGTGATTCCCGACAATCACTTGTTTAAGCACTGTAGCGCGATCGCCCAAGAATCGCGGGAAAATAGTTCAGGGAACATGTTTTGTGATTACCGTTAATCTCGAAATGCCCGCGATCGTCGGCAATCACGGCAGTGAGATCACTGCCATTAGGTTTCTGCTGCGCTTCGGCGATTAAAGGGAATCACTCGCTAATCGCCCTAGTGAGAACTGGCCCTTACAAGTACCGCTGGAACTGAACAGATTCTGTAACAGAAACGCTTGGATAATCACTCAGTCCTAGCGCTTTTCAGAGCGATTTTCCACTTTCCTATACTTAACATTGAGGCAGAATCGCCTCAGAAAAGCACAGAAATGCTGCAGGACCCGCATTTGGGCGAAAATCACATCACTCTGGTGTGATCCATCCCATTCAAATACATTAGCCAAGTGCTTTTCAAAGCACTGGCGTTTTGATAAGTGCTCAGAGGTGCTCTTGGTGTGCACCAGCCCTCAGAAAGGGAATGTCTTGCATGAATGTGTAATGGAATTTTCAATTTGTAGGGTTCCCTGGAACCCAAGGGTTCCTTGAGGACTTTGCAGGGGTTTACTGGGATTTTTCCCCATTGAGGTGAGCTGCCTCAGCTGGGCAGGTTGAGAAAGTTTCAAAATTACATCCCTAGCTTCTCAATGTCCTCTTCATTTCATTCATTTTCTGCTCATCCTGAAATTTCGGTTTCCCTACTAGTCCATCACTGTGGCAATGGCCATGGGTCTGTTCTGACACAGTACATTGGGGATTAATAAAATGTGGAGTGTGGGCTGCCAGAACTAAGGATTCATAATATTATTCAGTATTTAGACATTTTCCGTAGCACTGTACAGAGTATACTCTAGTCACTTAAAGAATACCAGAGCGGGAATCGATATTAAAAATGGAGGGGGAGCAGGAATGTATCAGAGGCAGTTCTCATGCCCACTGCTCCCCGTTCTCTTCTGTCCCGGTGGTAGTGCACGGGCGTGAGCATGTGATGGTCCATGGGCGGAGCTACAGTGACACGAGACGTAGCACGCAGGCGGTCAGAGTACCAGCGTGCCGTTGCAAGCCTTTAAACTTTTGGTGGCTGGTGAGCAGCAGCGATAAGTTGCATATAGTGTCATCAGCCACCCGGAAGCTGAGACCACCTACAGCATACTGTAAGCTTGCTCTTGCCATACGCAGCCATTTTAGTCCATAGTAAATTAGATTTACACTATTGGAAGCCGGTCTTCTGTTTGTGTTTTTTTTCCCCCGCTGTGGAGTCGGAGTGATCCAGGATTGCACCATCTGACTGAGCAACAAATGGGGATCCCATCCAGGAAAGTCTTGCCAGAGAAGTGACGGGGGAGGGGAAGGGGTGGATGAGATCTGGATCTGGCGAGTGGAGCCCTGAAAGAGGCATTTCATTTTGGATTGCTGGATTGATCCGCAAGTGTATTAAAGGACATATAGAGAGTAACTTTTACACTCATTTATGCATGAAGTGGCCATAACGCAGAAACTGGTTGCAGCTCTTGGACGTTATAGCTATCAATTCGGTCTTTTGTGTTAGAACTGATTTTTTATTTTGCAGGTGACACCTAGCAGACAGCGAGTGCCATTTATCTTCTGTATGTCCCTTTGAGGGTTTCACAATCTAATCCCTACCATAGTCATATGTCTATGTATGTATCGTAGCCAATTTAGGGTTAAGCCAATTAACGTATCTGTATGTTTTTGGGATGTGGGAGGAAACCAGAGTGCCTGGAAGAAACCTATGTAGACACGGAGTGAACATACAAACTCCATGCAGATAGTGCTCAGTCTGATTCAAACCAGTTTTAAGCACATCGCCACGGTGCTACCTCACATGAAGAGAAAAGACAGAAAGCCCAAACACTGGGCAACTATAATAAGGAGTGCAATAATGGAGGGCGTGATATGGGTGTCCTGCAATGGAGAGACATAGAATAGGGTCTATTACAATAATAAAGTGTCTAACCTCACCCACTTTTAATGACCAATCCTGCAGTAAAATAAATTCCCTCTTCCCCTTTAATGCAGTTCCCTGAGATCCGAAAATTATTTGAAGAGTAACAAGTTTGAGAAAGGCTGCACTAGATGGTAGCATTGCATTATCTCTATGTGGGCCTATCTGACTGTCTTGAGTGCACATTTTTTACATTTCCTTTTTTTCCTCTAAGCAACTTTATTGCTCAGTCTTGGCTGAAATAGGATTTCTATACTTGAAATATGTGGTGTGACTGGAACTGTCTTATACTTACCAGAGCCCATTGCTGATATCTGCACACAAGAGAGCACTGCCTATACCTTGAATCAGGTTCAGCAAGGCCAGGATTATGGCGTAAATATAGAAACTCTTCCGAGCTGTGGAAGAGACAACAGATAAAGGACATTAGTAAAGGCAGCTTGGAGAAAAGCAACAAGTACCCTGCAACAGGATGGAAAAACCAAGATTCTGCTCAGGAGCTTTTCAGAGATGATAGATAGTCCACAAATCGAGGGTCAACACCACCTTGAAAGTAATTATAGACTTTTCATTGAGAAAACAATAGAAAGCTGTGTGTGTGGCTGTGTGTGTGTGTGTGTGGCTGTGTGTGTGGCTGTGTGTGTGTGTGTGTGGCTGTGTGTGTGTGTGTGTGGCTGTGTGTGTGTGTGTGTGTGTGTGTGTGTGTGTGTGTGTGTGTGTGTGTGTGTGTGTGTGTGTGTGTGTGTGTCTGTGTGTGTGTGTGTCTGTGTGTGTGTGTGTGTGTGTGTGTGTGTGTGTGTGTGTGTGTGTGTGTGTGTGTGTGTACACATACACCAGGTGCAGCAGTGCATGTCGCATAAGTGCAAAAACAGCACTGGGAAATTTGGCCACAGAGCAAATCCGATAAAGTCTCACCCTGTTCCTGCAAAAGTCCTGGTAGCGTTAATTACTATTCCCCTCCAGGCCGCTATGGACTCAGGGGGAGGGGAAAGACGTAATTCAGCTGCCAACTATCGCTTGCGACTGAATTACGCTGTTTTTATAGTTTGGACTCAGTCTTGACACTCGCCCAAATTACTGTCTGAGCGTCTTGGCAGAGCATTTTGTGCCCAAATTTCCCTGCGTCGTTTTTATTTGTCTCGGTGCATGTCAGCTGAGAGCCTAGTGGACCTGAGACCAAAGTCAAATGTATTAACCTCCCTGGCGGTTAATTTTTTTTGCCAAATGGGCAAAAAATTTTTTTTTAATTTTTTTTTGTTTCATGTAAAGCTACCAGAGTGGTAGCTACATGAAACACCACTAGAGGGCGCATGTGTCCCTCTAGTGCGATCGTCGCCGGCACTAATAGCAAACAGGGGAGCGCGTATATAACGCATTCCCGTTTGGCTTCTCCTGTCGCCATGGCGACGATCGGGATGACGTCATGGACGTCAGCCGACGTCCGGCGCACCCGATCCAGTCCATAGCGCTGCCCGAAACTCATTGGTCCGGGCAGCGCAGGGCTCTGGCGGGGGGGGGGCCCTCTTTCGCCGCTGCGTGCGGGCGATCGCCGCAGAGCGGCGGCGATCAAGCTGTGCGCGCGGCTAGCAAAGTGCTGGCTGCGCGCACAGCACTTTGAATGGGGCGAATCGCCCCAGCAGACCCTGAGAAATCCTCCTGCGCGGCATAGCCCGAGCTCAGCTCGGGCTTACCGCCAGGGAGGTTAATGAGAAAGTGTCCTAACTACCAATTTCTATATGTGAGGGAAGCCAGGAAAACAGAACTAATGGTGACCCGCCAGTAATAGCCACGCCCCCTTCCATCTATGTCACTTGCAGGATGCAATAGGTCTACCGCGAGTGACAGGCGGCATGGCTTTGAAACTGTAGTCTGTTGCTGTGATCTTTTAGATGGTTTTAGACAGAGGTTTCAATAAAGAGCCTATTATTACTTTCTAGCGTAGTATGGATACAGAGGCACCAAAAGGATAAAAGTATTTAAAAAACCTTAAAAACATGAGGAGGCAGTGGTGGACTTACCTCCTCCAAGACAGCACAAAAACTGCCAATGTGTTTGTCAAATAGAACACGTTTATTTCCATACTCCAGGGGACAATGCAACTCGTTTTGCAGGTTTGATCCCGCTTCATTAGGCAACAACAACGGAATAGTGGCATATGTGGTCAGCAGAAGAGCCAGGCACCTCTGTCACAGAGGCACCTGGCTCTTCTACTGACCACATATGCCAGTACTCCTTCAATCAATGTAAGCCAACGGAATTGGCTTACAGCAATGACAGGGTCAGGAGCCAATGAAATTCTCACACAGCTCTGCCGTCATATAAACGGCAGGGCAAGTAATCGGTGGCGGGGAGAGAGTGGCGCGATCGGTGGGACCGCATGGCGAGGAGTGTTGAAATCTACGTACTGTCAGATCCGCACAGCCACAAGCAAGACATAGATTTCAACTGCGTCATTCCGGAACCGGTTAATAAAAAGGGGAAAAGTTTGAATGAATCATCACTGCATTCTCTGCCTCTACTTTCACTCCACTTTCTGTCCTCCGTGATTCTGTCCTTGGGACAAGGGAGTGTTCCCACATAAAACCCAGAAAGTAATACCTAACAAACATTTAGTTGTAGTCCCTTTATTTACTCCTTTTCATGTTTGGGAAGATCTGGCAAATAAAGGTAGGTCAAAGGTCCATTAAACAATATACATTTTCTTTTGTCTAAGAGATTAGACACAACATGATAATCTTTATGGAAAAAAAATTCAGCAGGCTGCAAGACAACTAAAAGGAAATACATATGGCAGCCTCCATAGCCCTATCAATTCAGGTGTTCTATAAAGAGACCATGAGAAGCTCTCATTCTACAATTTGACCTCCTTACTGCCACTACCTCCACTGACACATGAAAAAAAAAAAAAAAGGTACCTGGAAAAAAGGGCCCAGGGGGTTTCAGGTAGTAGAATAGCGCGATTACTAGTGCTAGATTCTGATAGTAAAATATCAGTTTACCGATAGTTTACTATGGCTAAACCTAACCCTACTCACATACCCTTCTTCTATCGATGCCTAACCGTAATAACACCGTCTCCCCTCCCCCCCCCCCCCCCCATGGTGCCTAACCCTAAGAATCTCCTAGTACCTAACCCTAAGAAAACCACCCCCCAGTGGTGCCTAGCTCTAACCCCCCCACCCTCCCAGTGGCAGCTAACCCCCCCACCCTCCCAGTGGCAGCTAACCCCCTCCCCCCAAAGCTGCGATATGCAGCAAAGTAGGTAAATTTCAGTGCCCGAAGGCAGAAATGCAAATTGCAGTACTGCATAGAAGGCATGGAGCTGCATTTCCACAATCCCCTGGCGCCTGCAATGCTATCAGGCGCCAAAATTTACCTTGCCGCCCCACATATCGCAGACATTATAAAAACCCCATAGGACATAAAATGAAACACACTCACAAGGCAGAGAGATGCGATCTTTCAGAGGAGTCTTCGGCAGTATGGAGACGCATGTGTATACCTGCAAACATTCGGAGCAGAAGGAAAATACATTACCATATCGTAACAAACAGAGATGGCCTAGATATTGCTGCAGTTGATGTTACAGCCTACAGATAAGCACACAGATTGTCCCACCGTAAAACAAGCCTAGGCTTAGCTAGTTTTCAGGTCACATTGGATACTTGTTCCCAAAAATGGATTTAAAATAGGTATGGAGGAGAGACAGCTTAACATGGAGTCCCTGTAGAACATGCATTGCAACATTTAGCATTTGGAGCCAATATCTTTCTCACAAATTCAAGTGTACCCAATGCGAACCTTGGGTACAAAACCGCATATTTGACTAATAAGGAAGCCTCTGGATCCTATAGCAGCTTCCCATGCAGTCCTCTAGCACCCCATTGCAGAGCGCAGACCCCCAATATTACAATGGCTTGTTGGTAATAAGATCAGGGCTGCGCTCCTCTTCTGGGACAAGCATGGCCGCCCACACAAGTACAGCTGTGCCTGCGCAGTAAGCTGGAGCTGCTCGTGCATGAGCGGCAAAGTGCTACTGTGCAGGCACGACCGCGCTTGTGCCAGAGGAGGAGCATGACCACCATGTTAAGGAGGGTCATGGGCAGCGGTGGAGGACAGCATGGAAAGCCTCAGGAGGAATCAAAAGCTTCCCTCTCTTTATGCAAGTATTTTCTTTTGTGCATTTTTAACATCTCAGGTTCTCTTTAGCATAACCCGAATACCAACTCTTCCATCTCTTTTTAGATTTGTGCCGGAGAAAGCTCAGTATGTGCTTTTAAACTGGCTGAGAAGCCCTTTCCTTTAGCCCCATATAAGTTAGGTACTGCTTAGTTGCAGAGAGTTTACCATTTCACTCAATATGCAATATCAGATCTTGCAGAGAGCATAAGTTCAATGTGGGAGAGGCACAGAAAACCCTGATAACAGAATTTCATACCTCAAGCAAAAGAGTCTCTGGAAATCCCATTACTGCCCATCTGTGCCTGCAGCAAATCGACTGCACCAATCACATATGTGCATATCCTCTATCAGTGATGGCTAACCTTGGCACTCCAGCTGTGGTGGAACTACAAGTCCCATGAGGCATTGCAATACTCTGACAGCTCTAAGCATAACTTATTACTGGGGAGGATGAGGCATGATGGGATTTGTAGTTTTGTCACAGCTGGAGTGCCAAGGTTAGCCATCACTGTCCTATATACTCGACTATTATTCTGGGTTTGTAGAGTGGAATGATACTATATCTAAGCCTCTTATCCACAAGCACAAGGCCTGCGGGTCAAATGCAGCCCTCCTAGCCATTTTATGTGGCCCTCAAGAGATTCAAAAGCTCATCATCGCAAACAGTAACAGAATGACAGATTACTGCCTTCCCGTCCAAAGGAGCAATCCAGTGACAGTGTTTGACTGCCATTGCCAGTTTTAGCTGGGGTGCGGCAATAACCCACAGGAACCAAAAATCATAGGATCAAACACTCCCCAAACCCCCCTTACCACCCCGTCACTTTCTCCCCACATTTCAGAGCAGCACAGTGGAGCAGTGTAATATATACCTGCTCCAGCTCTGTGTTGTGCTAATTCTGTTCATCCTGGAAGTCACACGCTTTGTGCTTACTTACCTCCTTCTCCTAATCACGTGACACACACCAAAGGGATTATTAGGAACACCTGTTCAATTTCTCATTAATGCAATGATCTAATCAACCAATCACATGGCAGCTGCTTCAATGCATTTAGGAGTGTGGTCCTGGTCAAGACAATCTCCTGAACTCCAAACGGAATGTCAGAATGGGAAAGAAAGGTGATTTAAGCAATTTTGAGCGTGGCATGGTTGTTGGTGCCAGAGGGGCTGGTCTGAGTATTTCACAATCTGCTCAGTTACAGGGATTATCACGCACAACCATTTCTAGGGTTTACAAAGAATGGCGTGAAAAGGGAAAAACATCCAGTATGCGGCAGTCCTGTGGGCAAAAATGCCTTGTTGATGCTAGAGGTCAGAGGAGAATAGCCGACTGATTCAAGCTGATAGAATAGAAACGTTGACTAAAATAACCACCCGTTACAACCGAGGTATGCAGAAAAGCATTTGTGAAGCCACAACACGCACAACCTTGAGGCAAATGGGCTACAACAGCAGAACACCCCACCGGGTACAACTCATCTCCACTGAAAATAGGAAAAAGAGGCTACAATTTGCACGAGCTCACCAAAATTGTACAGTTGAAGACTGGAAAAATGTTGCCTGGTCTGATGAGTCTCGCTAAGAGTCAGAATTTGGCGTTAACAGAATGATAACATGGATCCATCATGGCTTGTTACCACTGTGCAGGCTGGTGGTGGTGGTGGTGTAATGGTGTGGGGGGATGTTTTCTTGACACACTTTAGGCTCCTTAGTGCTAATTGGGCATCATTTAAATGTCACTGGCTACCTGAGCATTGTTGCTGTCCATGTCCATCCCTTCATGACCACCATGTACCAATCCTCTGATGGCTACTTCCAGCAGGATAATGCACCATGTCACAAAGCTCCAATCATTTCCAATTGGTTTCTAGAACATGACAATGAGTTCACTGTACTTAAACAGCCCCCACAGTCACCAGATCTCAACCCAATAGAGCATCTTTGGGATGTGATGGAACGGGAGCTTTGTGCCCTGGATGTGCATCCTACAAATCTGCATCAACTGCAAGATGCTATCCTATCACTATTGGCCAACATTTCTAAAGAATGCTTTCAGAACCTTGCTGGATCAATGCCATGTAGAATTAAGGCAGTTCTGAAGGCAAAAGGGGGGGGGGGGGGGGGGTGTCACATCGTATTAGTATGGTGTTCCTAACAATCCTTTAGGTGAGTGTATCATGAGGCAGAGGTATGCAGCATAGACCGGGTGGTTGTCAAGAAGCAGCACTAGGCCAGGTAAATATTAAACTCCTCTACTGCTTTACTCTGCAGTTTTTATAGGATCATCTTTCCTCCTTGGTTACTACAGTAATTATTACGGCTCATCCGCAGCATCACTGGTGTGCAGCATCCCTCCCCAGCAACCCACAGCTTCCCTGCGTGCGCATTTTCATCTTTTTCGCAGTGATCCCTGGCGGCAGTCTCCTCTTCTTGCTCCTTTCCTTGCTTCCTGTCCCCAGACGTGTCTCTCTCTGATGACACAGCATGGTGTTAGGCGTACGCAGAGTCATCACATCAGACGGCAAATTAAATTTTTTTGCATTACATCCAATACAATCATCTGTACTGGATTGGATCCAATATAAAAGAATTCTACTGCCCATAGCAGCAAATAGGTGGTTGTGTTTCGTTCACTTACACCGGACCACACTTTCTCTATTTCGGGTTGCTTCTGATTCACATAGCGCTGTTTCAGTGCTCTGGCTACAGCACTATCTTTACTTCCTAGATTTTCACTCAATCATGCATTTGGTTTTTCACTTCTCTCTGCTTTCATTATATATTTGGTTGCTTTCACTTGCTTGTTCCTTCTTGCTCACATTTATTGGTACTCATTGCCCATCCCGTGCACCTCATTATGCACACTGCACTTTTATGACTTTTGCAGCTGCAGCATTTATGCTCAATATCATAATCTATGCATAGTTTATTATAATTTATTGCAGACTGGTTTTAGATGTGTTTATATATTATACACAGATATGGAGTTGGAGGTGCTTATTAGATTTTACTATATCAATATGGTACCCATTGCGCAGTACCCCTATTGTACTTTAGTGGTATTTAATGGATATTTTTTGTCTCAAAGATTGGATTTTTTTTTGGTACTTTGTGAGTGGTGTGGTTTTTATAGGCTCTTTACTCCTTGGTTACTATAGGTCATATATGAACCTTTCTGCACACTTTGTCTATTTATTATATTATTTAACCAATGGTGGTTGCCCATTATGGTTCCTTTCATAAAAATAATTACTGGACGAGCCCGACTCATTACTGATTCCAGTTTATTTTTATTTTTGTTTTTTTTAGTACAAGTCAGGCTCGTCCTTAACGCTAGGAAGGTTAAAGGGAACCTAAAAAGTCAAAGTAATGTGGTCAGTGTAACTTACCTGGGGCTTTTTTCAGCCCCCTGTAATCCTCCTGGTAACTTGCTGTTCCGCTTTGTTCCATTCAGCAACTGTCTACTTCAAAAGCTGCATGTGCAGCAGGGAGCACTCTGCTTTTGTGCAATTTGTAAAAATTGCAACTGCACCAAAACGCTCTCAGAGGGCTAGTGCACACCAGAGCGGTTCGGCTGCGGTTTGAGATCCGCTTGTGGGTACGGATGCGCTTGGGTAATGTATTTCAATGGGCTGGTGCACACCAGAGCAGGAGGGGTTTTGCAGAAACGCATACTCCCGGGCTGCTGCAGATTTTGGATTGCGGAGGCGTTTCTGCCTCAATGTTAAGTATAGGAAAAACGCAAACCGCTCTGAAAAATGGCACTTCAGAGCGGTTTGCCAGGCGTTTTTTGTTACAGTGGCTGTTCAGTAACAGCTTTACTGTAACAATACATGAAATCTACTACACCAAAAACGCTTCACAAAACTGCAAAATGCTAGCTGAAACGCTACAGAAAAATAAGAAAGCGTTTCAAAATCTGCTAGCATTTTGCGGATCTGCTAGTGGTTTTTGGTGTGCACCAGGCCAAACATGGGAGCGCAATAGAGGATGTGAGCGGCCAGGGACGTACTTGCACAGAAGCCTGCGACTGGACCAGTTGGCCAACTTTCGGATGGGCACAGAACGGAATGAGGAGGAGGGATCAGAAAGACTACAGGGGGCTGGAAGAAGCCCCAGGTAAGTTAAACTGGCCACATTACTTTCACTTTTAAGTACAGTACCTTTTAGCAGCAGGTTTTTGTGTTCTAGGAGAAAAATATATGCAAACAATAGAACACTGAAACATACATACTCCATACAGTGTCTTGGCCATGATTATAATGTGGGACTGCAGGTTGCCAGCCACCTACCATTGTGCTGCACACTATCAAGGTTTCTGTCCCTTGAAGATATTCTGCTTACCAGGAAAAAGAAACAGGAACTAGCAAGCCAGAAATGTCTCCCTCCGTGTCCATAGATATTAAAGAAATCTGCCGAGAGGTGGGCATCTGGGTACTGTATTTCCAACGTACCCTAAAAAGGAGAAATATTGTATGTCAGTGTCTGCTTTTCCATTGAAATACACAGGTTGTAAAACTGGAAACAATCAACTGATATGAATGAAGTCCCAAATGTTCTTTCCCTAATCTGTGTAGATACTCCGATTCTGCACGGAGTAGAACAAGCTGTTTCTAAGCAGGTAATTTGGCTGCGAAGGTGACAGTGGTGACTCATCAGTCCCATAGGGCACAATATGAGGCACCGGTGGGTTTAGTCTAGGCTCGTGCACTAGGCTACACTGCAGCTGAACTTCTATAGCGGCAAATAGCCTAAAAAAAACTAATAAAAAGATGCCAAATTCAGAGATAAAATAAATAAATCACACTCCATCACAACAGACCCCCAAATCTGCCTCGGAAAACTACCCACGATTTATCACACAGTTTAATGCTCAACATTCCCTCGTCCGATCCATCTTGAAAAAAAGATGGGACATTCTACAGCAAGATCCATACCTCCGGCCAATATTACCTACAGTACCTGCAATCACAATGTAGGTGAAACTCCGCTCACAAACTCCATCCACCGACAGTGCAGGAAAAACGAGCTGCTTAGACCTCAAATCCAGTATTGTAGAAAGTGAATTCCGCACAATGTCGGTAGAGTCAAAATCGCTTTATTTAATAAATACACATGTATTGATTAAATAAAGTGATTTCGACTACCGACATTGTGCAGAATTCACTTTCTACAATAGTACCTGCAATCACCTTTAGGAGAGCACCAAATCTGCGTAACCTTCTAGCACCTAGTCGTCTTAAACCACTCACTAACTCTGGACTTCAACAAAAACATCTTACACCAGGCTGCTCCCCCTGCAATAACTCTAGATGCCTGGTCTGCTCCTCTGTCCTGACCACCATGTCCTTCCTCTCCAATACCACTAAATTACAATATCAAATCAAAATCCATTTGAACTGTAATTCCAGATATGTTATTTATGTCATCTCATGCCCCTGCCCTCTCCAGTACATAGGTTGAACAACCCAACTGGCACGAAGCAGGATTGGACAACACGGGCGAAACACATAAGAATTTTCCCCTTCACAGTGTATCACGACACTTCGGCACCCATCACAACAGTGACCCCACCCTATTCCATATCACCCTGATTGAAAGAATAAATCAGCACCAGGTGGATGCTTTTGAAAAACTGAAATCAAGAGAAATGTTCTGGATTCAAATACGGAGAACCTTCATACCAGAGGGCCTTAACGAACAACTTGAGAAAATACACTGATCAAAAACCCAAAATAATATATATATATATATATATATATATATATATATATATATATATATATATATATATATATATATATATATATATATATATATATATATATATATATATATATATATATATATATATATATATATTTTTTTTTTTTTTTTAT
Source organism: Hyperolius riggenbachi (assembly GCF_040937935.1). Taxonomy (NCBI): domain Eukaryota; kingdom Metazoa; phylum Chordata; class Amphibia; order Anura; family Hyperoliidae; genus Hyperolius; species Hyperolius riggenbachi. The sequence continues at coordinate 78,250,020 of NC_090654.1, forward strand.
TTTTTTTTTTTTTACTCAGTCGCCTCTTATCCCTTTTTTTTTTTTACCATCCCTACTCTTATCTAGTTTATTATTTTCTTACCTTACTATTATTAGATTATTTTTGTATTATTATTATTATTATTATTATTATTATTATTATTATTATTATTATTAATATTATATGCTAGTCTACTAGCATGTACAATCTTTTTATTCCTTTTTTTATTTCTTAATTTTATGTCCTCATTCTTAGTGAGACCATATTACAAAAAACGCTTTTATATATTTTATCATATAACTTGTTTTATGTTATTGTCAATTTTAACCTTTTTTTTCCGATTCCATTTTATTGTTTTTTTCCCCATCTGGACTCCGGTTATTTAATACTGTATATAAAAAACCCGTTTACTTGTGTTCAGTTCAACATATAACAATATTTTACATAGTTGACAGCTAAACTTCAATAACTCTGCTGCCCAGTAGATGGCAGCAACTAACTAAAAAATCCACTATAACGAATACACAGCCATAAAAAAAGCCCACCATTACTATAACTCCCAATAGACATGGGCCGTGGTTCCATTGTCTCTTCGTCACCATTTTTCGGCCACACTGCTATATTTTAAATTATGTCTAACACAATACGCGCATTTAAACTTGTTTTTCCTCTTCTGCCCACAAAAATGGCGGCAGGCACGCCGTGCGCATGGGCACTGCGGCGGCCATCACCTCCGCTGCCCGGAAGTATACTATGACCCAGAGTTGCACCTTGTCTCATAATGACGCACCCCCGCCCGGCGGGAATCCTTCAACCTGCGCCGCCTCTGATTGGTCGGGGGTGGCACCACTCCCCCTTTTAAACTACCAGACGGGAACACCTCGGCACTGAAACGCCAGGTGTATCCCGGACCACATACTGGTGAGTCTACATTATTGAATGTCTTTTATAGCATACACTGTCTTTTTCCCTGCACTCTACAACCTAATGCTTATATTATTGATAGCACCCAGTTCTTCACACCCTCCTTGCCTTTGATGATGCACAAATTCCCCCCCCCCCCATTCTGTAACCCCCCTCTCTAACCTCTTCGTTTTACACCTGATCTAATCCCCATACCACCGTTATGTGCAATAATTTTTTAGCCTATAGCATAAATTCACTAAAAGCATCACCTCTATCACTATGCAATAATTTTTTTAGTCTATAACATAAATCCACTGATAAAAGCATAATTTCTATCACAACCCTCCTCCAACCCACCACATTTCATTTGTACTCGGACAACACCTTATGTGACCCCTTTAGTATACGTCCCTTCCATAACCCCCCCCCCCTCAGTTTTTCCCCCCTTTAGTATACGGCCCTTCCATAACCCCCCCCCCCCCCCTCAGTTCTCCCCCCTTTAGTATATGTCCCTTCCAAAAACAACCCCCCCCCCCCCCCCCATTATACAAAACCACCCCCAACATACATACCTTGCTTTATTTTACAATAATATAAATCTGCAATAGAACCAAATACAGTGGTGTGAAAAACTATTTGCCCCCTTCCTGATTTCTTATTCTTTTGCATGTTTGTCACACTTAAATGTTTCTGCTCATCAAAAACCGTTAACTATTAGTCAAAGATAACATAATTGAACACAAAATGCAGTTTTAAAATGATGGTTTTTATTATTTAGTGAGAAAAAAAACTCAAAACCTACATGGCCCTGTGTGAAAAAGTGATTGCCCCCCTTGTTAAAAAATAACTTAACTGTGGTTTATCACACCTGAGTTCAATTTCTGTAGTCACCCCCAGGCCTGATTACTGCCACACCTGTTTCAATCAAGAAATCACTTAAATAGGAGCTATCTGACACAGAGAAGTAGACCAAAAGCACCTCAAAAGCTAGACATCATGCCAAGATCCAAAGAAATTCAGGAACAAATGAGAACAAAAGTACTGTCATTGAGATCTATCAGTCTGGTAAAGGTTATAAAGCCATTTCTAAAGCTTTGGGACTCCAGCGAACCACAGTGAGAGCCATTATCCACAAATGGCAAAAACATGGAACAGTGATGAACCTTCCCAGGAGTGGCCGGCCGACCAAAATTACCCCAAGAGCGCAGAGAAAACTCATCCGAGAGGCCACAAAAGACCCCAGGACAACATCTAAAGAACTGCAGGCCTCACTTGCCTCAATTGAGGTCAGTGTTCACGACTCCACCATAAGAAAGAGACTGGAAACGGCCTGCATGGCAGATATCCAAGGCGCAAACCACTTTTAGGCAAAAAGAACATTAAGGCTCGTCTCAATTTTGCTAGAAAACTTCTCAATGATTGCCAAGACTTTTTGGGAAAATACCTTGTGGACCGACGAGACAAAAGTTGAACTTTTTGGAAGGTGCGTGTCCCGTTACATCTGGCGTAGAAGTAACAGCATTTCAGCAAAAGAACATCATACCAACAGTAAAATATATTGGTGGTGGTAGTGTGATGGTCTGGGGTTGTTTTGCTGCTTCAGAACCTGGAAGGCTTGCTGTGATAGATGGAACCATGAATTCTACTGTCTACCAAAAAATCCTGAAGGAGAATGTCCGGCCATCTGTTTGTCAACTCAAGCTGAAGCGATCTTGGGTGCTGCAGCAGGACAATGACCCAAAACACACCAGCAAATCCACCTCTGAATGGCTGAAGAAAAACAAAATGAAGACTGAAGTGGCCTAGTCAAAGTCCTGACCTGAATCCTATTGAGATGTTGTGGCATGACCTTAAAAAGGCGGTTCATGCTAGAAAACCCTCAAATAAAGCTGAATTACAACAATTCTGCAAAGATGAGTGGGCCAAAATTCCTCCAGAGCGCTGTAAAAGACTCGTTGCACGTTATCGCAAACGCTTGATTGCAGTTATTGCTGCTAAGGGTGGCCCAACCAGCTATTAGGCTCAGGGGGCAATTTCTTTTTCACACAGGGCCATGTAGGTTTTGAGGGTTTTTTTTCTCACTAAATAATAAAAACCATCATTTAAAACTGCATTTTGTGTTCAATTATGTTATCTTTGACTAATAGTTAACGGTTTTTGATGAGCAGAAACATTTAAGTGTGACAAACATGCAAAAGAATAAGAAATCAGGAAGGGGGCAAATAGTTTTTCACACCACTGTACACTTACGACAGTGTTTTATTCACTTATTTATGTATGTGGCCCTAACACACACCAATATGTGCCTCTGTTTCCCAGTTGTGTACTCCATTAACTTATTGCCTGAGGAAGCGGCTGAGAGCCTGCGAAACACGTTGCTAACCCCAGGAGTGTACCAATAAATGTTACTTGTCTTGAATACACAGTTTTTTTGTCTGCTTGCAGGAGGTAAGTCCACCACTGCCTCCTAAGCACTTTTAAACTTTTTAACAACTGTTTTTATCCTTTTGGCGCCTCTGCTTCGCATTACATTATTATTAATATCTCCCCCTGGTGGAGGGGGGATACCTCTTCCGACCTATCTAGAGAGAGCGACTTTTTTTTTTTTTTGTAATTTTTATTTTCAGATATACAAGACATTACATTTAACATTAACATCATCCATAACCCCTACCTATCCCCCCCCCCCCCCCCCACACACACACACATTCGGTTCCAATTGAGGTAAACATATTGTCCCCAGTGCATAGACATAACAAGATTAGAAATCTACAGGTATTAGCAATTAGAGTTATAGTATTATATCACGTTTTGCATTAAGAGAGTTTACAGATCAAGTTTGAATTTAGATAGCCATTTGGTCCAAATCTTGTAAAGCTTCTTTTGTGAGCCTCTATTAACATATATCCCTTTATAGATAGGCAGATCACCATTAATGGATTGGTTTAGTGCTTCTAGAGTAGGAGGATCAGTGGACTTCCAACAAAGGGCAATTTGTCTTCTGGCATAGAATAGCAGTATTCTAGCCAGCAGTAATTTTTTTTTCCGAGAGAGTTTTAGTGCCAAATATATTGAGCAGCATGCTTTTGGGTGTTGAGGGGATTATTGGACTCACTATTTCGAAAAGTAAGGCGTGGACATTGTCCCAGTAATGTTTGATCTTAGGGCATAACCAGAAAATGTGCATAAAATCGGCATTGGATTCTTTGCATCTCCAGCAACTGTCTTGATTATTTGGGCCAATTTTGGATAGTTTATACGGGGTAAGGTATACCTGGTATAGGTATTTAAGTGCTGATAGTTTGTGCCGAGCTGCTATTGGGGTGGAGATGAACATAGATACCGATTTGTTCCATTCAGTGTCAGTGAGTTCTGGTAAATCTCTCTTCCACAGCAGGTAGGGTTTGGCTTTACAGGGATTATTAGTATTAAGAAGAGTGTTATAAATAAGAGAGATAAGACCTGTTTGATTACTATGCGATAGGATATCTTGAATAGGATGGGGTTGCATAGTCAGTGGTGAAGAAGCAAATTGAGAGTGGAATGCATGCCTGATTTGGAGGTACCGGAAGTACATTGAGTTAGGAAGGGAGAATTGTTGTTTGAGAGTATTAAATGGTTTGATCTCATTATCATCCACTATATCTCTCAGTTTTGTTATGACTTTATTAGCCCAGATTGAAGGATCAGGGATGGTTAGAAACTCAGTAAGTTTAGCATTGTTCCATAGCGGAGTGACTGGTGACCATTGGCCCTTGTTGGAGGTAAATTGTCCAGCTTCTTCCCATACTTGGACTGCAGTGATCATTGGTAAGGTGAGATTTGCACTGGCTTTGGGTCCCCTAAAGGGTAAGCTAGCTAAAGCTAGTGGTGAGCCTATAATCTCCGCCTCTAATGCAGAGGCCGGGTTGTAGGAGGACTGTTCGAACCACCAATAGATGGTGGGGAGTATAGCAGCCCAATAGTAAAATTTCATGTTCGGCAAGGCCAGCCCTCCCTGGTCAACCGGGAGTTGCAGGTTGGACAAGGCAACACGAGGAGATAAGGTATCCCATATGAAAGAGGAAAACATGGAGTCAAGTGTCTTAAATAATTTAACCGGCAATCTAATGGGGGTATGCCTGAAGACATATGTGAATTTTGGAAGGATACACATCTTAAAGGGAAGGTCCAAGCAAAAAAAAAAAATGAGTTTCACTTACCTGTGGCTTCTATCAGCCCCATGCAGCCATCCTGTGCCCTCGTAGTCACTCACTGCTGCTCCAGTCCCCCGCTGGCAGCTTTCTGACCTCAGAGGTCAGGGCCGAATTGCGTACATTTTTACAAATTCCCGCTAGTGCAGGAACATTAACACATACATTTTTACGTGTTAGTGGTGCAACGCGTACATTTTTGTTCCTGCACTAGCTGGAATGCGTAAAAATGTATGCAATGTGGCCCTGACCTCCGAGGTCAGAAAGCTGCCAGCGGGGGACTGGAGCAGCAGTGAGTGACTACAAGGGCACAGGATGGCTACATGGGGCTGGTAGAAGCCCCAGGTAAGTGAAACTCATTTTTTTTTTTTGCTTGGACCTTCCCTTTAAGTAAATTGACCCGACCAATGAGTGCTATTGGAAGAGTAGCCCAGGCTCTTAGTTTGTCTTTAACCTGCGTAAGTAGGGGTTCGATATTAAGGACGTAGTAATCTCTTGCGCTAGATGTAAGTTTGATTCCGAGGTATTTGATTTGGGATACTATTTGTAGGGGATGATTGTGTTGCATAGGAAAGGAGTCTAGTGGCATAAGAAGAGATTTGTGCCAGTTAATTTAATAACTAGGCCGGAGTAGGAACCAAAAGATTTTATAGTTGTTAAGGCTGAGGTTAGGGATGTATGGGGATATGCTAGATACAATAAAAGGTCGTCTGCATATAATGAAAGTTTTTCCTTGAGTGGACCCACTTGTAAACCTATGATATCGGATTGCGAGCGGAGTATCGCAGCTAGTGGTTCCATGGCTAACGCAAATAGAGCCGGGGATAGGGGGCAACCCTGACGAGTGCCACATTGCAAGGGAAAAAAAAGAAGAGACTTGGTTCCCAGTACGGACCCTAGCCTTGGGGGAATAATACAGGGCTTTGATATATGTAATAAAATTAGGGCCCATATTAAATTTCTTAAGAACTGCCCAAAGATAGGGCCACTCAACCGTGTCGAAGGCCTTCTCAGCATCAAGGGAAGCAATGACCCTTGTACCACAATTGCTGTGTTGTATAGATAGGTGGGTGAATAATCTGCGGAGATTGATATCGCATCCTTTCCCCGGAATAAATCTGGATTGGTCCCTGTGTACGATGGAGGTAATAACTCTGTTTAATCGCAAAGCAAGGATCTTTGCCAAGGTTTTACTGTCCACATTTAGGAGCGAAATGGGGCGATAGGACGAGCAGAGAGTAGGATCACGTCCCGGTTTGTGTATTACCGTAATGAAGGCTTCTGACATTGAGGATGATACGGTACCTGTGCAAAGGATTTCTTTATAAACAGTTAATAATTGAGATGCAAATTGGCCTTTGTATGTGGAGTACAGTTCTGATGGCAACCCATCTAGACCCGGGGCCTTCCCTTTTTTAAGAGAGAGTATAGCTTGGGTCACTTCTAAAAGTGATATATCTGCTTCAAGCGAATTAATTTCATCTATATCGAGAGAGGGAAGAGGGATATTTTGTAAGTATGCGTCAATTTCAGCTGAGGCCTTCGACACGGTTGAGGTATACAGTTTTTGGTAGTATGAACAGAAGGCCTTGTTAATGTCTCCTGGATGTGTGATTACTTTCCCATCATATGTCTTTAGTGTTGCAATTTGTGAACTGGTAGTATCTTGCTTGGTTAGCCGGACAAGTAGCTTCCCTGTGCGGTCTCCATGTTCAAAAAGTCTTACTTTGCGTAGTTGGAGTTCCTGTTTGGTATTATCGATTTGTTTACTAGAGAGGGACAGGAGTTGTGATTGCCATAATTGGTATGTTTGAGGGTTTGGATTCGCTATATATTCTCGTTCAGTTTGTTTAGTTTTTTCCTCTAGGTTAGTGAGTATAATATTAGATTGGCGTTTCTCTTCCGCTATACTAGATATATAAGATCCTCGTATAACTGCCTTACATGCATCCCAGGTGACCAGGGGGGGAACCGATTCATGATTTAGGGAGTGGTATTCTTTCATTCTATCTTGAACCAGATATTTCACTCTAGGTTCTAAAAGCCAATGCGGGGATAGCCTCCATATTATGTTGGATGTTGATCTCCCCAAGTCTAAGGTGAGTAAGAGTGTAGTATGATCCGATATACCTCGGGGTAGTAGAGTGAGATCGTGTACTAATTGTTGTGCAGAGGGTGAGGCAAAGGCGAGATCTATTCTAGATAACGTGTGATGTGAGGCAGAGTGGCATGTGAAGCCGGGGTCATCTGGGTATTTCCATCTCCATATGTCAGTTAGTGAGTATGCTTGTGCCCAATCCATAAGAGCTGAGGAGTTGGATGTTTTAGAGTATAGGCGATCTGTTAGGGTAGAGGGGACCATGTTGTAATCGCCTAGGAAGAAGCAATGAGGGGTAGAGTAACTGAGTGACATCTGTGCCAGATCATTGAGAAGGTTTGCGGTGCCTGGGGGGGTTACCGTATATACTCGCAAGCAAGCCGACCCGCATGTAAGCCGACCCCCCAACTTTCACCTGAAAAAACAGGGAAAAATGATTCACCCCCATATAAGCCGGGGGTAGGAAATGCTGGCCGCCTTATTCCCCTAGTGTGTCCCAGTATAGCTAGTGTAGTGCCCAGTATCGCCGCTAGTATAGTGCCCAGTATCGCCGCTAGTATAGTGCCCAGTATCGCCGCTAGTATAGTGCCCCTGTATAGCTAGTATAGTGCCCAGTATAGCTAGTATAGTGCCCAGTATAGCTAGTATAGTGCTCAGTATAGCTAGTAAAGTGCCCCAGTTTAGCTAGTATAGTGCTCAGTATAGCTAGTATATAGTGCTCAGTATAGCTAGTATATAGTGCTCAGTATAGCTAGTATAGTGCTCAGTATAGCTAGCTATTATAGTGCTCAGTATAGCTAGTATAGTGCTCAGTATAGCTAGTATAGTGCTCAGTATAGCTAGTATATAGTGCTCAGTATAGCTAGTATAGTGCTCAGTATAGCTAGTATAGTGCTCAGTATAGTGCTCAGTATAGCTAGTATAGTGCTCAGTATAGCTAGTAAAGTGCCCCAGTTTAGCTAGTAAAGTGCCCCAGTTTAGCTAGTATAGTGCTCAGTATGGTGCTCAGTATAGCTAGTATAGTGCTCAGTATAGCTAGTATAGTGCTCAGTATAGCTAGTATAGTGCTCAGTAGAGCTAGTATAGTGCTCAGTATAGCTAGTATAGTGCTCAGTATAGCTAGTATAGTGCTCAGTATAGCTAGTATAGTGCTCAGTATAGCTAGTATAGTGCTCAGTATAGCTAGTATAGTGCTCAGTATAGTGCTCAGTATAGCTAGTATAGTGCTCAGTATAGCTAGTATAGTGCTCAGTATAGCTAGTATAGTGCTCAGTATAGCTAGTATAGTGCTCAGTATAGCTAGTATAGTGCTCAGTATAGCTAGTATAGTGCTCAGTATAGCTAGTATAGTGCTCAGTATAGCTAGTATAGTGCTCAGTATAGCTAGTATAGTGCTCAGTATAGCTAGTATAGTGCTCAGTATAGCTAGTATAGTGCTCAGTATAGCTAGTATAGTGCTCAGTATAGCTAGTATAGTGCTCAGTATAGCTAGTAAGTGCTCAGTATAGCTAGTATAGTGCTCAGTATAGCTAGTATAGTGCTCAGTATAGCTAGTATATAGTGCTCAGTATAGCTAGTATAGTGCTCAGTATAGCTAGTATAGTGCTCAGTATAGCTAGTATAGTGCTCTAGTATAGTGCTCAGTATAGCTAGTATAGTGCTCAGTATAGCTAGTATAGTGCTCAGTATAGCTAGTATAGTGCTCAGTATAGCTAGCATAGTGCCAGTATGGGTAGGTGGGTGGGTAGGTAGTTAGTGCCCCTCCTCGCTCCCCCCGCGGCTGCCGCTGCTATTACCTTAAGCGGCGCCACTTCCTCTATCCCCGTCCTGCTCCGGTAGCTAATTCATAGCAGCGCGCCCCTCGCTGCTGTGATGACGGAGGAAACCATAGAGAGCGGCTTCCTGTAGCGGCGATGCCGTTACTATGGGAACCGCTCTCTATGGTTTCCTCCGTCATCACAGCAGCGGGGGGCGCGCTGCTGTGAATTAGTTAGTTATTGGAGCAGGACGGGGATAGAGGAAGCGGCGCCGCCTAAGGTAATAGTAGCGGCGGCCGCGGGGGGAGAGGAGAGGGGCACCACCTACCCACCCACCTACCCATGACTCGCAAGCAAGCCGACCCCCCAACTTTTGGGCCACTTTTGGGGGGTGAAAAATTCGGCTTGCTTGCAAGTATATACGGTATATAAGCCCGCAATTGCAATTTAAGTTTCATGAAATTTTCCATGGATTAGAACAGATCTACCCATATCGTCAATTTTGAGGTCTAATAATTGAAAGGGAAGATTTTAAACCTCTAACATTCCAAATTAAACAGCTAATCTGTTCACGTTTATGTGCCATTTATGGAGGAAGTGATAATCTGAGTATAATTTCTTGGTAATATTGTGTCTATGATAGGGACAGCAATGTCTCGAAGAGTGTATGATATTTCCTTACCCTTAGAACCGAAAGACCCCCCACCCTGCATCTTCACTCAACTTGAATCTGCCTTGATCCCTTAACCCTTAATAAAAGTTCCCCTCCCCTTCCTTAAAGGGGAACTTCAGCCTAAACAAACATACTGTCATTAAGTTACATTAGTTATGTTAATTAGAATAGATAGGTAATATAATTTTTTACCCACCCTGTTTTAAAAGAACAGTTAAAATGTTTGTGATTCATGGGGGCAGCCATCTTTTTGGTTGAAAGGAGGTGACAAGGAGCAGGAGACACAGTTCCAACTGTCCTGTGTCCTGATAACCCCTCCGAGCTGCACACGCTAGGCTTCAAATGTCAAATTCAAAATGTTAAAAAAAAAAAAAAAAAAAAAAAAAAATTGCACCATAACAGCAGAACGAGAGCAACAACATCAGAAATCCCATCATGCTTTGCACAGCATAAGGGGAAAAAAGCCCGGGCAGTTTTCTTCTGTGCAGCTAAAAATGAGGCTTAGATAAGAGAAACAAAGTTCTGATGCTGTGAAACTGTTAAAGAATCACCAGGCCTTTTCAGTGCTGCTGAGTCGATTTTTAGTCCGGAGGTTCACTTGAACTACCAATAGTGTAGGAAAACTTAGAATACTTGCAAGCTTCAAGGGAGTTCAACCGGGGGCTGTCAACTTCTTTATCCTTCGTGTGAGCTCCGCTGCCTATTACGCCACAATTTGCATTGGGGGTTGTATCTTTGAACGTTGCTATAATAGTAAGATCCAGAAACCCGAACATACTGCAGTCAATAACATCTAGTAATGGATGTATATAAATACAAAGGCTAGTCCCCAGTTTTAGCTGTCACTTCCCAAGAAGCAACCATGAGGGTATACATGAAGTACAATTGAAGTATATTATGATTGCGCCTTCCTCCCCGAGAGCGTCACCACCAAGTGCAATTTGGATACAGCATCACAGACTTTCCCCCTCTGCATTGATATAGAAGGAAAGTAAAGTGAGCGGGAGTATTGACAGAGACGAAATTAGATGCACTAGCACCCTCTAGTGGATTTGGGAGAAGGAGGCAGAGTTTACCTCGTTCTGTAAATGGGAAATTATTACGCAGTGGTGATAAGAGCTCCTCTAGAGAAGGGTGTAGGGAAGTGACATGAAGTGGGTAATAAATAGACTATCAATCGTGGGACATTGGGTATACCGTGGAGGCGCCTCACGGAAGCTCTCTCTCAAGGAGGAGGGTCACAATGAGAATGTGCATAGCTGAATTACCTAGCAATCCATCCCACCGCCCCCACATTCCCACAGTATAATGAATAAATGTATGCTTTGGTGTATTACGTAACAAGAACACTTCTGACATCACTTCAACAGCATGGGTATAAACGCTAATGCCAGGGTACAACCGGGCAGACGGGGGGCACCCAGTGACGGGGGCCGCGTGCGGACCGGGGTATGAACTGGTATAAAGTAGTACCAGCACAGTGACGGGGAACAACACGCAGCCCGGGGTGTAAGTCGGAGTCCCCCGATCCCACCCCCCACCCCCCCCCCCCCCCCCCGGACCGGCGCAGTAAGCGTCTCCCGCCGCGTGTATTGTGAAAGCTTGAAATCAAGCAATATCATAGTTTGCATTACTTAAGTTGTAACGGCTGTATTTTAACATTGGGGTTCGTGTCTCCCCCCCCCCCCTCGCAGCAAGCAGCCACGAATCCAGCGTCAGGAGTCACAGAATATAGCGTTTTGCCTAGGGGTTATTGATTTAAAAATTGCAGGCGCCAGAATTGTGGGAGTGCCGGATCATAGCCCGCTACAGGGAGGGACACCCCCCCCATTTCATGCTATGCAGCACGTATAGAGCACATCTATATTACATCCATTATGACTAATATTACATGCATAAAGAAAGATCACCCAGCTGTGGTGGTTTGCTGGCATATAACATACATATCTGGTGTATAGGATGAAATAATAAGATGAGCAGTAAAAAGCGTGGGCAAATAATGCAGTGTAGCAGTCCGGCTGTTAACTCTCGCGGCCATCTTGTGTCGCAGTTTTCAGACTATTCTTGTACAGGTTACATATAGATGTCGGCGTCATGTTGTAAAAAAATAACAGTCGTTGTATTCAGTGTGCGTTATAAAATTGGCGTAGAACAGGGGGCCATGCGATGGATCAAAGGGCAGAAAATTTCCCCTCGGGGAGAGAGAAAAAGATTGTTGTATAAGTACATGACGTGGCAGTCAGCCATTTAGGCAGCATGTTCAGGTAGTTCTGTGCACATATAAAGTGACCACAACGGTGGACTGTGAAGACAAGTACCGTAATAAAGTTTGTAGTGAACATATTACTTACAGTTTGTGCTGCAGCGATATAAAGGAGGAACTGTTATTTATTGTAGTGCTGGAAGAGAATCCAGCCAAGTAAAAACATCTTCCGCAGTTTCAAAAAAATGAGTCTCTTCATTATGTTGGATTCGGAGCTTGGCAGGGAATAGCATGGCATACTGGATGCCACGTTCTCTGAGCTTTTCTTTGGCCTTGATGAAAGATTTCATCATCTTTTGGGTAGCAGCAGTGAAGTCCGGGAAAAGCATAATGCGGGTATTCTCCAGCTTAAAATCCCCCACCAGACGGGCTGCAGATAGGATCGCATCCCTGTCCTTGTAGTGTAGGACTTTGAAGATGAGAGCACGCGGTGGCTTTCCAGGAGGACCCATTTTGCTGGGCATTCGATGCGCTCTTTCAATTGTGAAGAACGGGGAGAAGGTGTCTGCAGGGAGCAGTTGTTTTAGAAGGGTCTCCACATAGGTAGGTACATCTCTTCCCTCAGTCCCCTCCGGTAACCCCAAGAGCCTGATGTTATTTCTGCGATTTCTATTTTCAGAATCCTCCGCTCTGTCTTCCAATGTTTTAAGCCTGTATTTCAGGTCGGGGATAGCAGCATCATGATCTCTCAGCTGGTCTTCTGCATCAGAGGTGCGTCGTTCTATTGCGGTGATACGATCTCTGATTTTGGACATATCTTGTCTCAGTAACCGCATCCCCGCTTCCACGTGCTCCATTTTCAGGGTTAGAGTGGTTTGGCAATTCTTTATGGCTTCTATCAAGGCCTCAACATATGGCGGGGGGGCCTCCAATTCCTCCGCGTCATCGGGAGAGGATATCACTTGATCCTGATTGTTCTTCTTGGAGGTGCTGGGGGTCTCTGGAGGACAATCAGGTCCACAAGCTTTCTCCCCTCGGTCTTTCTCTTTGTTGGTTTTAGACCGTTGAGCCATCGGTAGACTGTATGGATGGAAGCGCGGGTGGGAAGGGAGACTCCTGGATGGCCCAGGGCTCTGGTCCCAGTCAGAGGTGCCAGGTTCAATTGCTCCGCAGCCGTCACTCGGAGGGTCGGTCCAGTCAGCCAGCGTTGCTCTAGGACTGCTAGGAACAGGTATAGCAGGATCAAAATGTAAATTCGTGGATAATATCCAGCAACTTTATAGTAATAAAGTATAGAGTCAGCGGAGCTCTCACACCACGCGTCCGCTCAGCTCTACATCCAGGCCACGCCCCAGAGAGCGACTTCTTAATCCTGAGTGGGGACAGGCTAATCTCCTCACCTGCTTATACAGTGGTTGCCTGGAGGTAATAGTGGTTTGTGAGTATATAATTATACTTGTTCCACATATCCAATGGCCTTACTTACTACACTATATTGGGCTCTCTGTTCTTTTTACATGTAGTTTCCGATGACTGTCACATAACATGCGGAGACGAAAGGTGATTGGCTGTATGGTGCAGAGCTGCACTGAAGAGAGGTGAGGAGGACCTGTCCTGCATCTGGAAGCACATTAATGTATGACATTCTGCTGCCCTGTATTAAACTCTACATCTGCTCACGGGAGTGGGTCCCTGAACTGGAAGGAACGGTGCTTTCAAAATGGTAAGAACTGTGCAATGTCTGTGAATGCACGTCCTAAATACTTACTATATGCCATAACCACCAACACTGAAATTATTCAAAGGTCAGCTAATGGATAGTACCAAATCCTACCTTTGTTAAAAAAACCACCTGTTGGACACCTGGTTATTCTGCGTTCTTTTTGCAGTTTTGAATATGCAATAATTTACAGGATCGTTTGCTTGTCTATGTTTTTATATGCACCTTCTATTCCTTTATTTGTAATACTACAGTTATTGTCAAATACCTTTGTCTTTTTGTTGGCGTATGTTTGTATTGACAATTCTTTTTGTGCAATAAAACAAATTTAAAAACCAACCAACCAAACAAGAGCAAAAAAAAAAAAAAAACAAAAAAAAAACAAAAAAAACAGCACAACACTGCTGCCCATGGTAGAGCAGTTTCACTCAATACTAGTTAGGGCCCTGCCAGACAAGAGTTTTTAAAAAGTGAAAATGACCTGCAAAACAGACACTTCCACTGACTTGCATTAAAATCGTGACAAAAAAGCCATGATTGGGACTTAAAAAAAAAAATCGTGATTGCTGCAATTTTACCACAATTTTAATGCAAGATAGTGGAAACGTTTTTTAAAAAATGAAAACGACCCCCAAAGCACTCTCTGGTGTGTCAGGGCCTGTATGAGACCATGAAACCCCACTGCTATGTTTTCAAATTGAAAAAAAAAAATTAAATGCTTGTGATTGCATGTCCTAAAATACTAATGCTAATAACTGGACATTCCACCTTTGTGGGGAAAAGAAAAAAACAAAAACCTGACACAGGTTTTGTTCTCCAAATTACTGTGTCCCCATGCGTCCCCTTCTGTCCACCATGTGTCCTCCTCTGTGCCCTAGTTGCCCCTCATGCCCTTGTCTGCCCTCCTGTGTCTTCCTGTCCCCCTTTGCGGCAGTTTGTCCCCCGCTCTGCCCCGTTGACACCCCTCTCTGCGCTCCAGTTTCCCCTCCGCTGTATAGTTAAGTGCAGCACCGGCTTATCTGATTAATGTATTCCAGCGGTGATCACAGACCTCTCATCTCCTGCACAGTTCCTCTAGTGACGGCTTCTGCTGAAGTCGAGATCAGCAGAAGCAGGGACACTAGGGGAGCTGAGCGGGAGATGAGAGGTTTGTGATGGCCACTGGAATCCATAGATAAGATAATTGATGCTGTTGCTGCCTTTTACTAAACACACAGTGCGGAAGAGACACAAGGGGCAGCGGAGGAGGACACAGAGGGACAAAGCAGGGAGAGTCCCTGAAATTGCGGGGTCAGCCGTTCGTATCGGAGGGCGTTCGTGAGTCGGGGATTCCCTGTCTTTGGAATATAAGATGCTGGGACTATGGCATTCTAAGTACCAGGAAACCCTTACAGGTCTAGGGTAAGTGATCCCAGAGTTATACGTTACACAACTTGTTTACCTGTGTGACAGAATACGCCAGTGACAGCACCGCCGTGATAGCCAACACCCGCTTCACACTGGACTTACTTTCCAGATGTCCTAAAAACAGAGTGAATGTATTAGATGTCTAGAAAACAAGTGTCAAATACACATTTTTACAATTAAAGACCAGTTAATAAAATGATATAATAAAGAATACGAAAAAAAAGCAATATCCCAATCGGCAGTCAACATTCAGATATAATTAGTTAAACCTAAACAAAGTAAATAGCTTTAATGGGAAAACAAAACAAACAAAAACGAGAGGATATTTGCAATCTTTGACACTGACATCAATCATTTCTATGGGATCTTTCTCCAAGATTGCCTGACAGTTGCCTTCAGGGGAAAGCAGCCTGCCCTGATATTTATTATTAGCAAGACTGGCCATTAACATAACTTTTTCTGAGTACCAGAGGATCTGATGACAGAGTGCATCCAGAAAGTATTCACAGCACATTTCGTTTTTGCCACATTTGCCAAGAGAAAGCACATGTGCAAGTATTTACAAGCCTTTGCCATGTAGCTCAAAATCAAGCTCTGGTGCATCCTGTTTCCCATGACCATCCTGGATGTTTCTGAAGCTTAATTGGAGTCCACCTGTGATGAATTCAGTTGACTGGACAGGATACTGAAGGGCACACACCTGTCTATATAAAGGTCCCACAGTTGACAGTTCATGTCAAAAGCACAAACTAAGGCCTCTTGCTCACTACATGCAATTTTGATTCGTAATTTGATGCAATTTTACATGTGATTTTGATTTGCGATTTTTAAATCGGTACTGCATGTTGGAGGTCAGCGCCTTGCAGCAAAGCAGTTCCAGACAGTCAATACCACTGAGGGCAGGGACCTCAGACCTTACTAGTGCCAACACGTTGCATAGCTTGGGTTTACTGATTGATGGGGAACTAAACTGAAAAAATTCCTTCTCTCACCTACAGAAAACTGCAAAAATTAAGCACATCATTCATTTAAAGGATCTTCCAACACTAGCTCATGTCTTCATCACATCACCGCTGGACTATTGCAATGCCCTCTATGCAGGCTTTCCTGCAGCTAGTACAGAATGCTGCTGCAAGACAATTAACAAGCTAACCCCGCCATTGCCACATAACACCAATCATTTGTTCACTACTCTGGCTACCAATAAATTGGTGAATCCTTTTTAAAATTTGCATGCTAACATTTAAAGCCCTACATGACCTAGGCCCTGGATACCTGAAGAATTTGTTGCAACTGCATCACACCAGCTACTAACCTCAGTTCAAAACCAGCCAATAACTTGACCACCACCAGAGTCCAACTAAAAATCTCTGTAGCAAGAGCTTTCTATCATGCTGTCCCACCCCGTGGAATGCCTTGCCAAACTTAATCAAGACGGCTCCAATCTTGAAAACGTTTAAATCAAAACTGAAACGCCACCTGTTTAGTCTGGCATTTTTGATCGCATAACTTTTTCCCCTGTACACATCACTGTGTATTGATCTAAGACAAGCTTACAAACGTTTCATATTTTTGTTGAAGTCAAAAGAATTGTCTGTAGACCTCCGAGACAGGATTGTCTCATAACACAAATCTGCGGATGGGCCTTAGAGAGGTGATCAAGAACCAGATGGTCACTCTACCAGAGCTCTCCAGGTCCTCTGTGGATAGAGAAGACCCTTCCAGGACAACCATATCTGCAGCAATCCACCAATCAGGCCTGTATGATAGAGTGGCCAGATGGAAACTACTCCCTAGTAAAGGCACCTGAAGGACTTTCAGACCATGAGAAACAAAATCCTCTGGTCTGATGAGACAAAGGTTGAACTCTTTGGTATGAATGCCAGACATCATGTTTGGAGGAAAACCAGGTACTGCTCATCACCAAACCAATACCATCCCTACAGTGAAGCATTTTGATGGCAGCATCATGCTGTGAGGATTTTTTTAGCGGCAGGAACTGAGACACAAGTCAGGCTTTATCCCCCCCCCCTCTCCTTTGAACAAGGGGATAAGGCGGGGAAGCTTTTAGCCTGGATAGCCAGAGAACAGAACGGAGTAACAGCTATATCCAGGATTGTGGATTCTGGGGGGAATGTTCATATGGATGTTAAAGGGAACCAGAGACGCCGGAATCGTAAAAAGGAAAAAAAAAAAAATTATACATACCTGGGGCTTCTTCCAGCCCCATAAGCCTGCATCGCTCCCACGCCGCCATCCTCCACTTCCGGCGGACGCGGCCAAATGTCCACATCACAGGGGCTCCCTCCATACCCTTACGCGTGCGGCTGCGCAGTATGCAGCTGCACGCGTAACGGGTATTCCGGGAGCCCCTGTGATGGACAATTGTCCGCGTGCTGCCGCCGACTGGCCGAAACTACGGGACCCGGTACCGCCAGATACAGGAAGCGGAGGAGGGCGGCGTGGGAGCGATCCGTGCATATGGGGCTGGAGGAAGCCCCAGGTATGTATAAAATCTTTCTGGGGCCTCTGGTTCCCTTTAAACAAATAAACCACCAATTTGCCACATTTTATAAATCTCCCTACCTTTCTAAGACAATTATCCAAGGAGGACATCCAGGTCTATTTTAAAGGAATCCCCTTCCCACAGTTCTCTGATGAACAAAGGCAGCAGTTAGATAGTGCTATTACCTCTGAAGAAGTCTTAGACGCCATAGGCGATATGCAGTCAGGCAATGCCCTGGGCACGGATAGCCTTCCTATAGAATTTTATGTCCACAACAATTCCCTCCTAGTGCCCCACCTTACAGAAGTCAGCTGGTGAATCCCAGCAAGTGCCAAAATCCTGGTCAGTCGATTTTACTTATATTGAAGCCTGGCAAAAATCCAACATCCTGTCCATAATATTAGCCAATCTGTCTGACCAATGCCAAGATATTCGCTAAACAAAAAAAAAAAAAAAGGTTTTAAAAACTTAGGTCAGGCCACGCCACGCCACGCCACATGCCTGGAGGTTTACCTCAACATGGTGCAAGTGTCCAGTAAATTATATAGTGGAAGCTAAAGTTCCTCCATAGCATAATAAATGTAGCATATGTTTTGGAGGCAGGACATGCATTTTCAGCCTAGCAGAGGTGGTGTATGCCTGAGCGATTAACCAGCAAATTGCAGCATGTTTTTAGGGATGCGTAACCCCACCCCTTTCTTATTTCTGCTATAGTATGTTACTACCACGTTAGCTGCTCCCAGCCCGTATTCCTGAGTTTCCTGTTTGAATGGTAACGATTCATTAGTAGTTATGCATATGATTAGCATCTGATTTGAATGTGAAGTGTGCAGATAGCGTGTGAGCGGTTGGTCATTTCAGATGCAGCCTGTGGTGGTATGTGCTGGCCTTCTCCTCTGTCCAATAAAGCTTTAGTTAAAAGAAATAATCAAATATTTCATTAACAGTACGAACTAAGCAAATGTAACACTTACCAAATGCCAAGCCCAGAATAATGACACTGAGCTCAATAGCCAGCAGGAAGAACCTCGTAATCTCCCATAAAATCTGGAGGAAAATAAAAAAGCACTAAGTATCAACTCATCACACAAGCTAGAACAAAAAATATATATATTTACAGCACTCTGTATAAATATTAAACATAACGTTCCCCTGCCTTTCGCAACAGCTGCACTTTGTTCTGTTAGGATGGGCACACACTGCTCCCTGCACAATGCAAATCAGTTTTCCGATTCAGTTCCTGATTTTCAATTTTGATTTTCCCTGAATGCAATCAACAGAAAAAAAAAAAAAAAAAGGAGGAAAAAAACGCAGCATACAGTAATGATTAAAAATTGGAATAGGATGCAAAACCGATTAAAAATCGCAATCACATGCAGCGTGCAGGGAGCCTAAAAGTGCCTATACATCAGGCCATGATGGGCAGCTTCGACCAAGAGACAAAACTGTGGGTACAGCTAATAGTGCCCATACATGGTACAATTTCTTTCATCCAATCTTAACATTTTTATGTTATATAAGGGAACTGCCTAAATGATCCTTTCCGTATATTCACTTAAATTACCCTTATACTACATAGAAATGGTAAGATTGGATGAAAAAAAATTGTACCATGTATGGGCACAATAACAGTGATTTGCAGGTACCCTGCAGGAGAATGAATTCCTCTATTACACATTCTTCATGCACGATCTGAACCAGGTTTATGGGGGATAGATAACTCCTCTGCATTGAATGTGCACAACATTCCCAGTGGATTTACTACAGGTCTGTGTGGAGAGCATACTGTATGTTCAGTATGGCACTTCTATATAACCCCACATTTAACATATCAAAGGAATAGATTTCATGAGCAAAGGGAGTGTATACAATTGCATTAAAAATATGCATAAACCTGAATCAACGCAGAATTATTTGCATCTCATCGACTAACCCTAATGGTGACACAACTGCACATCAGGCTTAAGGGCTGGTTCACACTTGAGCGGATGCAGAACATAAACGCTAAGCATATCCATGCGGAGGATGTGTACTTTCCATTCTGCATCCGCATGCAACAAATACACCGACCGTTCCGCGTCCGCATTGCCATTGCCTGTCCCGCCACCTTCGCTTGGCCCCTTCAACAGCCCGGAGGCAAGCAGAAGCATGGGGCTCTCCATAGGCTGAAGCAGGACAATCCTCCCTAGCAACAGGAAGAATTTTCACCGGTCCAACATGAACCAATGAGACTTCTCCCCGTTGCTGAGGAATCAAATTGATCTTTTGCGGCCCAATGGAGAACGCCCAGCCACCGTGCTATTTAGAAGGAATTGAGCCGCGGTAATGGGCAGCGGGACACACGAATATGACGTTATGGTGGCGACGCAGATGCGGGCAAAGCAAGCGATGTGGATGCGGTGACTAGCTTCGTGAGAACGGACAATGTCTGTTCTCATAATTGGATACATTTTTCCAGACGGTACGGGGACTTTGCATTCCGTCTCGCGATCCGTGGCACACGGATCCGTGTTTACTAACAAGTGGATGCGGATTCTATTTTTAAAAAGAAACCGTAACCAAGAAATGAACTTCATCCCAATCAGTTGCCGATACCCCCTTTTACATGAGAAATCTATTGCTTTTCACAAACGGATCATCAGGGGGCTCTGTATGGCTGATATTGTGGTGAAACCCCTTCCACAGTGTGATGTCAGGACCATGGTTTTGACATCACTGTAGGAGCCTTGTTGCATTGTGGGAAATAACAGCTGTTTCCAACTGCCAAAAAACCTAGCAGCATCTCCTTCCACCGACATCACCTGCCAGCAGTATAAATGTCACCATGTGATAAATGTCAGAATGTAAATCAGGAAGAGGAAAGATTTCACAATGGGCAAACACTGACTAAATCATTTATACATAATTATTGTAAAATTAAGCACTATTACATTTTTACTGGAGTTCCTTTTTAACATAGGATCCTCATCCTACGTTTAAGCGGAGCTTAAACATCACAAATGGGTACTTTTTTTAAGCAAGTGTAAACCGGCCCTTATTCTTACAGCAGAGATGTTATATATAAAAGGTTCCTTTGTACACAAATAGTCACAATCAGATAGGTACTGTATATCTGATATTAAAAATACGGTAACTGCAGCACAATTAACTTGTTTTTTGATTGGTTTATTTCAAAAGTTTATTTTTGTCGACTAAGCCCTGCTATTACTGTATATAAATGTTATTCATGGTGACTATTATCTCAGATATAGAACATTATCATATTTTCTCTTTTAGCTACAGTTCAAATTTATTGGGAGTCGGAGCACTTTATTCCCTACTTCAGGTATCCAAAATTGCTCTGACTCGTGCTCCAGATGCACAATTGATTTAAGCATTATTACAGTAGGCTTAACCAAACCCCCTGATTGTCGTCAGACTTTGGTCTGTTGGCAGATAATCAATTGTGTGTATGTGTTGCAGAAACAACCCACGGATTGACTCACAAGACTGTTGGGTTGATATCGTGCATTTGACCACGTTTACAAAGGTTGTTGGGACAACATTGGAATGCAGCCAAGTCACACAGTAGTTAAATGAGTTGCTCGTTCAGTTGGTCGGTGTGCTGAAAATACTTTTGTCAACAGTTTGTTGCAGTGTTGGTCATGTTGTGGAGTTGGTTGCGCACATTTGTTGAATGTGTGCATGGGCCTTTAGGTATTAGGTGGGTGTGTGTGCTACGTTTAGGGACTAGGAAAGAAGTTTCAATTGAGAATGGGCACCGATGATACCGTAAATAGTTGCAGAGTGCGCAGGGAGCAATTACCCATCCAGCACCACGCTCCTCTCCCCCTTGCTCCGGTCATCTTTAAGTAAACAGGCACCTTTCTCTCCTGTGGTCACCTCAGCTATTCCAGGTCCTCCATGCTTCCTGCCGCCGCGCCCCTCTTCCCCCTCTCCAGTGGTCTTCAGTTCAGTCAACAGGCTACTCTTCTCTTCCTCTCGAGGCCACCTCAGTTTCTCTGGGTCCTCCATGCTTTCTGCCACCGCCGCACTTCACTTAGCCTCTCCAGTGGTCTTCAATTAAACAGGCTCCTCTCTTTGCAGCCAGCAGGACACTGCGGCCGCCTCTGCTTCTCTGGCTCCACACATCCGTCTTCTGTCACAAAGTGCTTGTAACTAATCACAGCAGCTAACGTGGTCATGCTTGACGTGCGAAGCGCCGTTGTGGTACAATAACAACCACTTTGCAACAGAAGATGAAAGCATGGATAAACAGAGGCCCCAGAGGGTGGAGGTGCCAGAGAAGCTGAGGCGGCTGCAGAGTCCTGCTGGCTGCAGGGAGAGGAGTCTGTTTAAAGGGCAACTGAAGTGAGAGAGATGTGGAGGCTGCCATATTTAATTTTAAGCAATACCAGCTGTCTGGCTATCCTTCTGATCCTCTACCTCTAATACTTTCAGCCATAACCCCTGAACAGCTGCATGCTTGTTTCTGGTGTGATTCAGACATCATTATATCAAAATAGGTCAGCAGGAAAGCCAGGCAACTGGTATTGTTTAAAAGGAGATAAATATGGCAGCCACCATATCACTCTCACTTCAGTTCCCCTTTAATTGAAGACCATCAGAGAGGGCAAGTTGAGCGTAGTAGCAGCAGGAAGGATGAAGGACACGGAGAAGCTGAGGCAGCTGCAAGAGGATGAAGAGAGGAGCCTGTTGACTGAACTGAAGACCAGGGATGCTCACCGGATGAATTACAAATGGATTTCATTCGGAACTCATCCTGATAATTAGAGCACCTGAGCGGGTGGGTGAGGGAGGGTTAAACTTACCCAGGCAGCCATATTCTTTAATCTGCCACACGGCGCGTCACGTGACTACCACTGCTTCCTCCTGGGTTGAAGGAGGAAGCATGGTAATGACTTGACACGGCCTGTAACGCAGCGTGGGACGGGTTAAAGAAGACGGCGGCTTGGGTAAGTTTAACCCTCCCTCACCCACCCGCTCAGGTGCTCTAATTATCAGGATGAATTCCGAATGAAATCCATTCGGAATTCATCCGGAGAGAGCATCCCTGCTGAAGACCACCGAAGGAGGGGAAGAGGAGCGCGGCAGTGGGCGCAATTAGCATGAAGGAGCTGAGGCGGCTGCTGTGTCTCGCTGGCTGCAGCAAGAAGAGAAGAGATGCCTGCCTACATGAGGGGGAAAGGAGCGTCGTGGCAGGATAAGGTGCAATATGGAAATGTCAGTGTAGTGAAGCATAGTGTTAGCTCATGGTTTGTGTAGTGTTATAAAGTGGTAGTATACTGTTATATAGTGTGTATTGCAGTGTTGTGTAGCTTAGCTGGTGGGCCAGGAGGGGTTAGTGCAGTGTAGCTGGGCAGAGTAGCTTAGAGACAGGTTAGGGGGAATAGGTCCCTAAGACACAGCAAATAAGGGGGTTGCTGAGCTTGGTTTCAACTCCAGGTGTGTCACCTGGGCTGCCGGTGCACAATCCCTCTGCGGATCACCACTCCGCCACAGCAGATACAAATAGAAATGAAGGAGGCACTCAACTGGCGTATAAACTTGCGTTTATCAAATTAGTAGCAAACACGACATGTTTCGGGGTTTCCCCCTTCCTCAAGTGTACATGCAACCTCTCCAACACAGCACCTTATGAACATTCTTAGACCACACCCAAATTAACAAACCCTCCTCTTCGATCAGCTGATCAACTTCTGAATTAACCCCTCGGGGTAAGTCCAAGTTCATCATTTTGGGCACTACAATCCAATGTCTACCCATCTAAACATCTTGGGGAACATAAGTGTAAGCAACATTTAGGCTATGCCCGTTAACACACAAAATTTACTGAACATTCAATGCATAGACTCACTGCACCATCGATACAGATGTCCCTCCTCCACCACCCACCATAGCGATGACCATTCATCACAACCTGTAGGGGAGAAACACAATGACATTTACCTACAAGAAGCATTTCATACTAAACATTTCATTCATGCCTTTAGGCGCAATGGTGTCTAATTTCCTCATCCACCGTGCTTCTTTCTGTAACAGTAATCTGTCCCTGTCTCCTCCTCTTTTTGGCGGGGGTACATGGTCCAGCACCATCCACTTAAGCTGCGATACACCATGTCCACGGGCAAAAAAGTGTTTGCCCACCGGCGTATGGCTGCTCAATTCGGATGGTTTGAATCCACGAATGGAGCCTCTATGCTCCTGCACTCTGGTTTTGACGTCTCTTGTCGTCTTCCCCACGTACAGGAGCCCACACGGGCATTTAAGTGCATACACGACAAACGTGCTGTCGCAGGTATACATGGAATTAATTCTAATTCTTTCTCCTGTGTATGGGTGGCTGACATGATCCCCTTTGATGATCGCCCCACAGCAATTACAATTCATGCACGGGAAGGTACCCCTTTTCTTTGTGAGTTTATGCATCTCTACACATCGTTCTGCAAGATCTACCCTGCTGACTATGTTTCTAATGGTCCTCCCCCGTTTAAAAGAAAACAATGGTGCATTTTTAAATATCTCTCCATACACAGGATCCTGCTGTAGTATCGGCCAGTACCTGTTGACCACCTGTCTGACCACTTTCGACTGTTTACAGTAAGTCTGAACGAAGGGGATACGATCCGTTAAACCATCCCGCTCTGACTTACTTTGTAGCAACGATTCTCTTGGGACTTCTCCTATTTCGGCCCGTACCTTATCAAGCATGTTAGAATCATAACCTTTTGAACGGAATTTCTTTGTCAATTTCTCAGCCGCTGCTTGATAGCCTCCCTCTGTGGAAGCTATCCTTCTGGCCCTCAGATACTGTCCCTTAGGGATGGCTTTGATTACATTTCTGCTGTGGAAACTATCCACTCTGAGGAGATTGTTCCGGTCCGTAGGTTTCGTATACAGATCCGTCTGCAATCCCTCATCTGTAATCTTTATAGAGACATCCAAGTACTGGATCTCCTTCGCTGAGGACTCCATCGTAAATTTGATTGTGGAATGTGCCACATTGGCATCCTCCACCATCAATTGTAGCTCCTCCAACTCTCCCTGCCACAAAATCAGGATGTCATCCACAAATCGATAGTACCCCGCAATATTGTGACAATACTTCTCGTTCTTCAAAAACATACATTGCTCCAATTTGTACATAAACAGATTAGCAAATGACGGGGCCACAGGGGACCCCATACTAGTGCCCTGTCTCTGCAGATAGAAATCGTTACCAAACTTAAAGTAATTATTAACCAATATCATCTCAAGGCAATCAAGTACAAAATATATCAAACGATTCTCCATGGATGTCTCAAGCAGCATCTCTTCTATGTACCTCATGCCCTCCTCATGTGGGATAGAGGTAAACAAACTTTGTACATCCAGGGTAGCCAGGATCAACCCTGATTTCCTGGTGTCCACCTCTTTTAATCTTTGTAACAGATCCGTGGTGTCCCTTAAACAAGTCGGTATCCCCTTCACCAAATCCTGCAAATAAACATCCACGAACTTGGACAAAGGGTAAAGGACTGACCCAACGGCTGACACGATAGGGCGGCCTGGGGGCAGAGTCAGACATTTGTGTATCTTGGGTAACAAGTACAATAGTGGAACCTGCGGGTGAATAACCTCCAAAAATTCTGCAGTATTTTTCGTAATCAATCCTAGCAACAGGGCATCCTGCACCATGTGATCCACCTTACTTTTAATTACCCAAGTGGGATCACTTCTGCATTTCTCATAGTGGCCCGGGGTCTGCAACTGTCTGTGCGCCTCTTGAATATACATCTGTTTATCCAACACCACTGTGGCCCCCCCCTTATCCGCTTTAATGATAATGATGGACTCATTTTTCTTTAATGATCTTAATGCTTGCTTTTCTTTGGAAGACAGGTTCTCTTTAACTGTATATTCCTGCATCTTCCACAACCTTTGTACTTCCGTATACACTAAGCTTTTAAACGTCTGCAATGCAGGAGTCATTATATCTGGCATCCACGTACTCTTTTTACGCAAGGGGGTCACCCCTATACTGCCCACAGAATCCCTGAAACACATCTTCAACTGCAGACTCCTCACAAATCTGTGGAACTCAATTTCCCAGTCAAAAAACTCAAAGTCAAATACCGGTATAAACCCCAAACCTTTATCAAGCACTTGCTGCTCACTTTCAGTAAGGGTATAAGCAGAGATGTTTACCACAAGGGTGCTTACCTCGGCACTCTGTCCCTCCTTGGATAATGATCTCTCGGCAATGGGGCTCTCGGATTGCGGCGGGACTTGGTGGAATCCACTCCTCCGCCTACCCCTCCTCTGCCGCTTTGCCCGCCTGTATCCACTGGAGCCGATCCTTCCTGAAAATCCAGGTCCACTGACTCCGAGGCTGATCCACTACTGTACCCTCCTGTGCTGCCCCCGCTTCCGCTTGCCGGATTTCTCCGTTTGGGTTTGTTCTTACGGCGTTGTCTGCGCTGCTGCGGCCACAATCAAATTTACGATGGAGTCCTCAGCGAAGGAGATCCAGTACTTGGATGTCTCTATAAAGATTACAGATGAGGGATTGCAGACGGATCTGTATACGAAACCTACGGACCGGAACAATCTCCTCAGAGTGGATAGTTTCCACAGCAGAAATGTAATCAAAGCCATCCCTAAGGGACAGTATCTGAGGGCCAGAAGGATAGCTTCCACAGAGGGAGGCTATCAAGCAGCGGCTGAGAAATTGACAAAGAAATTCCGTTCAAAAGGTTATGATTCTAACATGCTTGATAAGGTACGGGCCGAAATAGGAGAAGTCCCAAGAGAATCGTTGCTACAAAGTAAGTCAGAGCGGGATGGTTTAACGGATCGTATCCCCTTCGTTCAGACTTACTGTAAACAGTCGAAAGTGGTCAGACAGGTGGTCAACAGGTACTGGCCGATACTACAGCAGGATCCTGTGTATGGAGAGATATTTAAAAATGCACCATTGTTTTCTTTTAAACGGGGGAGGACCATTAGAAACATAGTCAGCAGGGTAGATCTTGCAGAACGATGTGTAGAGATGCATAAACTCACAAAGAAAAGGGGTACCTTCCCGTGCATGAATTGTAATTGCTGTGGGGCGATCATCAAAGGGGATCATGTCAGCCACCCATACACAGGAGAAAGAATTAGAATTAATTCCATGTATACCTGCGACAGCACGTTTGTCGTGTATGCACTTAAATGCCCGTGTGGGCTCCTGTACGTGGGGAAGACGACAAGAGACGTCAAAACCAGAGTGCAGGAGCATAGAGGCTCCATTCGTGGATTCAAACCATCCGAATTGAGCAGCCATACGCCGGTGGGCAAACACTTTTTTGCCCGTGGACATGGTGTATCGCAGCTTAAGTGGATGGTGCTGGACCATGTACCCCCGCCAAAAAGAGGAGGAGACAGGGACAGATTACTGTTACAGAAAGAAGCACGGTGGATGAGGAAATTAGACACCATTGCGCCTAAAGGCATGAATGAAATGTTTAGTATGAAA
Organism: Hyperolius riggenbachi; assembly: GCF_040937935.1. Taxonomy (NCBI): domain Eukaryota; kingdom Metazoa; phylum Chordata; class Amphibia; order Anura; family Hyperoliidae; genus Hyperolius; species Hyperolius riggenbachi. Next base: position 78,276,962 of record NC_090654.1, read on the forward strand.
TGCTTCTTGTAGGTAAATGTCATTGTGTTTCTCCCCTACAGGTTGTGATGAATGGTCATCGCTATGGTGGGTGGTGGAGGAGGGACATCTGTATCGATGGTGCAGTGAGTCTATGCATTGAATGTTCAGTAAATTTTGTGTGTTAACGGGCATAGCCTAAATGTTGCTTACACTTATGTTCCCCAAGATGTTTAGATGGGTAGACATTGGATTGTAGTGCCCAAAATGATGAACTTGGACTTACCCCGAGGGGTTAATTCAGAAGTTGATCAGCTGATCGAAGAGGAGGGTTTGTTAATTTGGGTGTGGTCTAAGAATGTTCATAAGGTGCTGTGTTGGAGAGGTTGCATGTACACTTGAGGAAGGGGGAAACCCCGAAACATGTCGTGTTTGCTACTAATTTGATAAACGCAAGTTTATACGCCAGTTGAGTGCCTCCTTCATTTCTATTTAGGTCCCTAAGACACCCCTGCACTATAGACACACCAGGTTTAGTATTTTTGTTTCTCCCTGATTTTTGGCCTCTACACCTAGGTTCGTCTTATAGTCCAGAGCCTCTTAGTACAAAAAAATATTATATGCATTTGTGGGGCTGCCTTTGACATGTACTTTTAAGTCATTTATAAGACCCACTTACCATATCCTGCCAAGAAAACCAGGAAGTGTTTGCAGTGCAACCCTTGCAAAAAGAAAATGTATCAACAAAACTGCCTCAATTGAATGGAAATCTCCAGACTGATGCTCACCTTATCTGTGACCACAGCATAACTAGATGAACTGACGGTCATGGACACAATGGCTCGAGCAATGCCTACTACAGCCACAACAAAAACCTACAGAAGGAAAGAACAGGGTTAGTTATAGTGAGCTCTAGACACTGAATAGTGAATCCTCTGTAAATGTCTAACGCAGCCAAAGAGGACCTGTCTTTTACCTACAAATTTCAAACATCCCATCAAGTCGAATGCTGGGTACACATGATGTAATAATCCGACAGGACGTTGCATCATGTGTACATGTCCAAAATGATTTCGATTGATAATGGGATTGATTTTCCCACAAGAGCTTAGGAAAATAAATCCACAGGAGCAGATAGGACATGACAAAAATAGTTGTCCGATTCCAGTCGATGGGATGGGAAATTGCATCGTGTGTAACCGGCCTAGGACTCACCACTGCATGAAAGACTTTAAGGGCCCGTTTCCACTAACGCAAACTCGCATGCAGTTTCTGCATGCAGATTCGCATAACCCCACAAGTCAATGGGCCCGTTTCCATAACAGGTGAGATTCGATTCACCCCGAAAGGGAAAAAAAACCTGACCGCCTCTGTAACAATTCTCCATGTGATTTACGCGTTCGCATTTTCGTATATGCGTTAACATATACACATTTACGTTTGTGGAAGTCAACAGTAATAAATAGCTACAGAAAAATTAAAAAGAAAAGTGTATGCATGCAAATTCGCATGAAAAAATGCATGCAAACGCACGCGAATTCACACATGCATGCGAATCCGCAGGTGTGTTTTTTTCTTTGCGGATTCGCCTTGGTATAAAGGAAACATAGCCTAATGCAAAGCGGCAGCTGCATAAGCCATTAAAATCTAGGAATTGGTGTAAAATAACACATGATGCATGTCTAAGGTTTTTAACCATTTAGGGACAATGTAACGCATTAAAACGTCATGTTCGCCGCTATTAATGGCAACAGGACGTTTTAATAAGTTACATTGTAACTCTGCTGCTGTGTGCGAGCGGGCGCGCTCCCGCTGCGCGCGCACGTCGGGTCCCGCGGCTTGGTGATTGGACCAGGGAATCACATGGTCCCTGGGCCAATCAAGTGCCAGTAACAAGGCAGATCATTGTTACAAGCCAGTAACAATGATCTGTCCTGTAGTGTCTGTAAACAAAGTTGCTTTCTCCCTCCCAGCTCATCTGTCACCTCAGACTGCTGTCAATCAGCATTCAGAGGTGACAGGAGCTGTGAGGGAGAAAGACTGTGATTGTGGTAGGATTTTTATATTTTTAAATAAAATTTTATCCCCATACTTTTTTATTAACCCCTTATCCTCCCCCTCCTTTGCCATTTACTGATTTTCTGTTTTATTTTAGTACTTTTTAGTACTTCTTAGTACTTTTCTGTACTTCTTCACCCCTCTTTTACCCTTTCTCTGATATTTCTATCTATACTTTCTTTCTATCTATATCCTTTTTTTCATCTTCATAAAAAAAAATAAAAAAAAAAATAAAAAAAAAATCTTTCTGTTATTGATCAATTGCTCGGTTGATCGATCGATCTGTCTGTCTATCCCATCCATCCATCCCATCCATCCATCCCATCCATCCATCCCATCCATCCATCCCATCCATCCATCCATCCATCCATCCCTCCCTCCCTCCCTCCCTCCCATCCATCCATCCATCTATCTATCTATCTATCTAACTATCTATCTATCTATCTATCTATCCCCTTTGCTTACTATGGCGAGGAGACTGTATTCTGTTGAGGAGGCAGCCGCCTTCCTCCAGCAGAGCAGCAGCAGTGGGGACGATTCAGGGAGCGAATGGCACCCAACGAGCAGCAGCTCTGAGTCAGATTCTGACAGTTCAGAGAGCGTTGGGCAGCCATCTCGCCGCTTCAGGAGGGATGATGAGTCCACTGGTGAGGGCCCTTCAGAATCCACCGCAGGGGGCTCGGTGGGTAGCACAGCTGCAGCTAGCAGCACAGGCCAGAGGGGAACCACTGTCCAGGGCCCTTCAGATGCCACCGCAGGGGGCTCAGTGGGTAGCACTGCTGCAGCTAGCAGCAGAGGCCGAAGGGGAGCCAGGCAAAGGCAGGTACGCCCACCGGTACCTGAGGACATAATTCGGGGCACCTGGTCACCCGCTAACCTTGTAGCACCCAACATCCCGCCTTTTACAGGGGCAAGCGAAATATTAGTGCCCACTGACAACTTCGGGCCTGCTGACTTCTTCCAGCTCTTTGTGGGTGATGATTTGCTGCAGCACATTGTGGAGCAAACTAATTTGTTTGCGCAGCAGTATATTGCCCAGAAGCCCACCTGCTATTTGGCTGAGAAATGGGAGCCCACCACCATACCTGAGCTAAAGGTGTTTCTGGCCCTAACACTACACATGGGCATACTCCAACAGCCAGAAATAAGACTGTACTGGTCTAAGGACTTTATGCACGCAACACCCCTGTTTCCAGCTTCCATGAGCAGGCAGCGCTATGAGGCTCTTATGAAGTGCCTGCACTTTGCCGACAATTCGGACAATGTCCCCAAAGGTGATCCTGGACATGACAAGCTTTTTAAGCTGAGGCCCATCCTCACCCACCTCAGTACAAAATTTAGCGAGGTGTACACCCCAGAGAGAGAGGTTGCAGTGGATGAATCCCTCCTACCCTTCCATGGCAGATTAGGGATAAAACAATACATTCCAAGTAAGGCTGCCAAGTATGGGATAAAATTTTATAAACTATGTGAGAGCAGCACTGGCTACACCTATTCTTTTTTCCTGTATGAGGGCAAAGATAGCCATTTGCAACCAGCTGGGTGCCCACCATACATGCCAACCAGTGGGAAAATTGTGGTGGAACTAGCCAACCCACTCCTCCACCAAGGCTATCATTTGTACGTGGATAACTTCTACACCAGCATTCCCCTTTTCAAATTTTTATATTCTGCAGAGACTGGTGCCTGTGGGACAGTGAGGCCAAACCGCAAAGGCCTCCCACCACAGGTGGTTAATAAAAAATTATCGAAAGGGGAAACACACAGTCTCAGAAGTGGTGAGCTCCTGGCTATAAAATTCAGGGACAAGAGAGACGTCATGGTCCTGACTTCAATTCATAATGAAGAAGTGGTTCCTGTCACAACCTCCAGAGAGCGGATCGAGAAGCCAATGGCATTGGTCGACTACACAAAAAATATGGGTGCGGTGGATCTTGCGGACCAAATGCTCTCCTACTACTTTTTAAAAAAAAAAAAGAGGGCCTGGTACAAAAAAGTTTTTTTTTACCTCCTGCAGATGGCCATGCACAACGCATTTGTGCTTTATAAAAAGAAATGCCACGGTGACAGCTACCTCCCGTTTATGCGACAAGCTTTAAGATCGCTGATCAATGAAAGCGTACACCTTATGGAGGAATTCAATCCAATGCAACTGGATGGAGCAGTTCGCCTAAGGGGAAAACATTTTCCTGCCCTGATCCCCCCGAACCCAATTAAGGCGAAGCCACAGAAGCGATGCCGGGTGTGCACCAAGCACAAGAGGCGGAAAGACAGCAGATACCACTGCCCAAAGTGCCCCTCACAGCCGGGACTCTGCGTTGCCGGCTGCTTTGAGGCATACCATACCCTCAGCAGCTATTAGACTTTTTTTTTTTTTTTTTTTTTTTTCCTTCTTCATTACCCTAAATTTTCACTGGACTTTTTCCTCTCTACTTTTATTTGCCACTTACTGTCCCTCAAAGGAGCTCACAATTACCACTAGTTAACATTACCACCTTTTTTGGGGATGTGGGAGGAAACCCAGAAGCTTAGAGGAAACCCAAGACTCCTACAACCTGCAAATAGTTTTTTTCCCATTTGGACTTGCTGCTGCAAGGCGAGAGTGTTTGCCACAGGACTTTACTCTGCAGACCACCCCCCATCTTCTGACCACTGGCTTGCCTTGGCGTATGACCTCTGGCCTTTCTCCATCCTGCTAGACCTGCAATGGTGAGTTCCAATGTATCTGTCATTCATGTTATGTATAGTGATTTAGGCCTCACTTAAATTATTCTATTTGCAACGGAGTAGGCCTGAGTCTCTAGTTTTCAGAATGGTAACATTTGTGTCTTTTATTGAATGGTCTTACACTCCTGGGGCTTTGAGAAGAAAGAATTACATTGTTGCATTTGGTAAAAAAGGGCCTTAAAAAGTACATTGGCGCTGCTCATGATTAACAGTGTATTATGTGGCCAAAACACTATCTGATGATGTGTGTAGGGTATCATTTTAACCGTGACAAGCAAGAGAAGAGAATTTGGGGTGTTTGAGAGATTATGCATATGTCATTTGAATTGTTGTTGTGTACCAAAGTAAAAAAAACTGTCAAAAAATACAATTTTCTAAGTTGCGGTGCAATTTCAGCAAAACCGTACAAGTGCAAATGTTACAAAATATGTATATTTGGGTAGGTCTGGTTCTCTAGTTTTCAGAATGGTATCATTTATGACCTATATCAAATGTTCTGAGACACCAGGGGTTTTTCTAGGAAAGTATGACTGTATTGTTTCTGGTGCAAAAAATGGCCTTGAAAAATACATTGGCGCTGCTCATGATTAACAGTGTATTATGTGGCCAAAACATTATCTGATGATGTGTATAGGGTATCATTTTAACCGTGACAAGCAAGAGAAGAGAATTTGGGGTGTTTGAGAGATCATGCATATGTCATTTGAATTGTTTTTTCATGCCAAAGTAAAGAAAACTGTAAAAAAAAAAACATTTTCAAAGTTACGGTGCAATTTCATCAAAACCGCAAAAGTGCAAATGTTACAAAATATGTATATTTGGGTAGGTCTGGTTCTCTAGTTTTCAGAATGGTATCATTTATGACCTATATCAAATGTTCTGAGACACCAGGGGTTTTTCTAGGAAAGTATGACTGTATTGTTTCTGGTGCAAAAAATGGCCTTGAAAAATACATTGGCGCTGCTCATGATTAACAGTGTATTATGTGGCCAAAACATTATCTGATGATGTGTATAGGGTATCATTTTAACCGTGACAAGCAAGAGAAGATAATTTGGGGTGTTTGAGAGATCATGCATATGTCATTTGAATTGTTTTTTCATGCCAAAGTAAAGAAAACTGTAAAAAAAAAACATTTTCAAAGTTACGGTGCAATTTCATCAAAACCGCAAAAGTGCAAATGTTACAAAATATGTATATTTGGGTAGGTCTGGTTCTCTAGTTTTCAGAATGGTATCATTTATGACCTATATCAAATGTTCTGAGACACCAGGGGTTTTTCTAGGAAAGTATGACTGTATTGTTTCTGGTGCAAAAATTGGCCTTGAAAAATACATTGGCGCTGCTCATGATTAACAGTGTATTATGTGGCCAAAACACTATCTGATGATGTGTATAGGGTATCATTTTAACCGTGACAAGCAAGAGAAGATAATTTGGGGTGTTTGAGAGATTATGCATATGTCATTTGATTTTTGTTTTTTGGCAAACTGAATGAGAAGCAATAAAACTGTTATTTCCATATACTCTGTACCAAAATAAAACACTTGTAAAAAACACCAAAAGTGACAGAATTGAAAACCGAATGCATAAATAGTTACCTTAGGGACTCAGCTTTTAAAATATATATGCTATGAGGGTGAACTACTGTTATATTTGCAAATAAGGGCTTGAATTCATTGGTAGTATGCAATGAGAAAACAAAAAACACAACATAGGAAAAATACACCTTTATTTCCAAATAATATATTGTCACCATACTTTGCACTAGGGACATAATTTATATATTGTGACAACCAGGACAAATAGGCAGATAAAATGTGTGTGTTTTATGCACATTAGCAGTGTTTATTTTAAAACTATAGGGGATGAAAATGGAGAAATTGTGTATTTTTTCATTTTTTTCCTTGTTTTTCCCTTTAAAATGCATAAAAAGAAAAGGTATTACTGAAAATAAATATCGCCTCCAAAAAGCCTATTTAGCGGCAATAAAAACAAGGTATTGATCAATTTGCTGTGATACGTAGTGAAAAAGTTATTGGTGAATGAAAGGGAGGAGCGCTGAAAGGTGAAAATTGCTCTGGTCCGTTAGGGTAAAAACCCTTGGGGGTGAACTGGTTAAAGACCAATTCTACAAATGATTTTGATTTTGCTCTTCCCTCCTTCCCACTACCCATAAATCGCAAAACACCCTATATTTTATCTAAGAATATAGGCATGATTACAGAACCTTGTACATTTATTGGGGCTGAAAATCATCCAACACATTTTGTTCATCTCTGACGTTAAAGAACCCAGAGCGAGTGTACAGTTTAGCTGCCCACAGATAAAAGCCAGGAACAACAGAAGATCAGGGATATCAGAGATTCTACTTTCTTTACTTCAGTAGAAGCCTAGGGATTCTTATATTCATAAAAAAGTAGGCCACTGTGACCACACATTAGGGCTGGGGACCACATTTCCTTCAGCGCTTTCCAATCACAGGCGATCGGCAAAGCTCCGCAACAGTGGAATCCTACGGGGGTGGTTCCATTACCAGCAATATGATGGAAAAGAGCTGCATGCAACATTTTTTGAGGTAATTGCAATCAATGGTTGCAGGGCCAAATCACAATCGCTCCGGGAACTGCATTTTAATATCGCAGGACTTCGGAAAGCAAGAATGGTTTCCAAAAATCGTGAAACTGCTAGTAGTGGGCCCCCGGCCTACAACATAAAAGTCAGAAACCCTGGCAAACTAGCACAAACTCTGGACTACCCTGCCTGATATTTTACGTGTACGTGTGTGTGTGTGTGTGTGTACGTGTGTGTGTACGTGTGTGTGTACACGTGTGTGTGTGTACGTGTGTGTGTGTGTACGTGTGTGTGTGTGTACGTGTGTGTGTGTGTACGTGTGTGTGTGTGTACGTGTGTGTGTGTGTACGTGTGTGTGTGTGTACGTGTGTGTGTGTGTACGTGTGTGTGTGTGTACGTGTGTGTGTGTGTACGTGTGTGTGTGTACGTGTGTGTGTGTACGTGTGTGTGTGTACGTGTGTGTGTGTACGTGTGTGTGTGTACGTGTGTGTGTGTACGTGTGTGTGTGTACGTGTGTGTGTGTACGTGTGTGTGTGTACGTGTGTGTGTGTACGTGTGTGTGTGTGTACGTGTGTGTGTGTGTGTACGTGTGTGTGTGTATACGTGTGTGTGTGTACGTGTGTGTGTGTGTACGTGTGTGTGTGTGTACGTGTGTGTGTGTGTACGTGTGTGTGTGTACGTGTGTGTACGTGTGTGTGTGTGTGTACGTGTGTGTACGTGTGTGTGTGTGTGTGTACGTGTGTGTACGTGTGTGTGTGTGTGTACACGTGTGTGTACGTGTGTGTGTGTGTACACGTGTGTGTACGTGTGTGTACGTGTGTGTGTGTGTGTGTGTACACGTGTGTGTACACGTGTGTACGTGTGTACACGTGTGTGTGTGTGTACACGTGTGTGTGTGTGTACACGTGTGTGTGTGTGTACACGTGTGTGTGTGTGTACACGTGTGTGTGTGTGTACACGTGTGTGTGTGTGTACACGTGTGTGTGTGTACACGTGTGTGTGTGTACACGTGTGTGTGTGTACACGTGTGTGTGTGTACACGTGTGTGTGTGTACACGTGTGTGTGTGTACACGTGTGTGTGTACACGTGTGTGTGTACACGTGTGTGTACACGTGTGTGTACACGTGTGTGTGTGTGTACACGTGTGTGTGTGTGTACACGTGTGTGTGTGTACACGTGTGTGTGTGTGTGTGTGTGTGTGTGTATACACGTGTGTGTGTGTGTACACGTGTGTGTGTGTACACGTGTGTGTGTGTGTGTACACGTGTGTGTGTGTGTGTGTGTGTGTACACGTGTGTGTGTGTGTGTGTGTACGTGTGTGTGTGTACGTGTGTGTGTAC